>NC_092374.1:46650042-46953072 GCF_030028105.1 Mobula birostris | reverse complement strand
TTTACCAAATTGCTTAATTCCATTTTTATATCCATGGTCAAAGCCTGAACAGATTCTGGCAATGTGTCCTCCATAGGAACTGCTGGAGAGATGACACAGACAGTAGCTACATGGAGCAAGAACTTTTCTCCTCTCTCAGGACAACACCTTATGCACTCTACCATAGCCTTCACCTTTCTCTGTCACTGAGAGAAGTCACCAGGATCTCCTTTGGTTTTCATCTCTTCTGTGGACGTTTTCTTTTAGCTTCATCTTTTAACTTATTCTTTACTCATTCAGAACTGTTTTTTGGCAAACTAGGGGATATATCACCTCCCACTATTTTGTTACTTTCCTCATTAGCAGTTTTGCCTGGGATATTAGAGAGTCTCTCTCCCATTACACAGGAAACACCTCAATCCACAAGATCAGCACTTTCTCACACTTCCCACTTTGAAACATTTGTTTGGTGCAAATGATCACATGAGTCCTTGTATGCCTTGAATTTGCTTGAAAATGCTGGATGCCAACATGTGAAGTAGCATAACAGATACTGTAATCCTATTCTAAAACCAGTGTGCGGATCTGTACCAAAGTGCTTTCCAGTGGAGTGAGTGATGTCATCCAGTGGAATCCCAAGGAAAGGTATTTGCCAAGGGTTGACAACGCTGGCTGACTATTCTGCGTACAACTCATTTGCCAGCATGCTGGGAGATTGGCAAGTAGTGTGTATCATGCTGACAGTATGCACGTATGGCTTGCAGATTGGAAGAAACACCATCCTTCTGTCAGGCACAACAGCACTGCGTGAGTCAGCTCTGGGACCCTGACCTTCCAACAACACCCTCCGTATGTGAAATTGAGGTGTCAGACATCAGTTTGATGGAAGGTGTTCTAATATTCATTCTGATAGAGTGATAGAGTCATACAGCACAGAAACAGGCTCTTTGGTCATCCATAATGACCAAGGTGCCCACAAAAGCTAGTCCCATTTTCCCATGTTTGTCCTGTGTCGCACTAATCCGTTCCTATCCATGTACTTATCCAACCGTCTTTTAAATTTTGATATTGAACCTGCCTCAGAAACTTCCCCTGGCAGCTCGCTCCATATATGGTTCAGCCTCTGCAAGATGAAGTTTCCCCTCAGATCTCTTTTAAATCTTCCTTCCTCACCTAAGACCTATGCTCTCTTGTTTTTGATTCCTTTACCTTCGGAGAAAGACTTTGTGCATTTACCCTTTCTATGCTCCTTCATGATTTTAAACATCTCTACAATGTCACCTCTCAGTATTCTACACTCCCCTAGATCTCTCAATAACTCACATCCTCAACAACTGGCAACATTTTGTATATCTTCTCTGTGATCTTTCTATAACAGGGGTGACCAGAATTCTACACAACAGTAAAGGTCTGGCCTCTCTTCAGCATATAATCTCAATCTGTTTTATCCAGAGCTGAAGTGTACAATTTTCCTTATTGCTCCTTTTTTAAGTTATATCATCAGTGAAGAAGGGCAACAAGTTATCCTGACCCTCACCCCTCACTTGCTGGTGCTCACGGTCAGTTTAATATTGTTGGCACTGGCCATCTGCTGCAAGAGAGGTTGAATACTTGTGACAGGTCCAAGTGTGGCTGTGTTATGACTGCCATGGTTGAGTACCTGGGATTGTACTATGTAAACTGTGTGTGTTGGAGTAGTGCTGAGTGTGTGGTGGGATAAATTAATGTTGGATAGAGTCTTGGTGCACCTGGATTATTATGAGATAAGTGCGATTGGATTACAGAGCATAGTGAGGAGCTGGAATTTGCTGCTTTGTTCATTAATGCTGAACACACATCAGAGGCCATTGCAAAACATCCAGCACTTTGGTGTTGACGTTATCAATCATATGTTCACAGTGACTCTTCAAAAATGATTTCAGCGTCTTCCTGATCCCGTGTCATAGAGCAGAACTCTCGACTGCTCCACCTCTTAAACAAAAACTTCAAGAAGCATCCAAAGATTGAATTGCTAGTTAGTCTACTATTTGTTCCAATAAGATTTTCAAAGTTCTTAAAGCTGTAGATTACTACAAAGAGACAGTATGGAAATAGGCCCTTCAATCCACCAGGTCTGCACCTATCATTAACCGCCTATTTCCACCAATCCTAATCCCATTTTATTCTCATCAAATTCAAACCCCTGCCTCACCAACTACTACTCACTGACACAGTAAAGGAAAATTACAGAGGCCAATTCGCTTACCAATCTGCACATCTTTGGGTCATGGGAGGAAACTGGAGCACGCAGAAACAATGTGGTCACAGGGAGAACATGCAAACTCCACACAGACAGCATGAAAGGTCAGGATTGAACCCCATTCCTCTAACGTCATGAGACAGCATTTCTACTAGCTGCACTGTCGTGCAATGATTTCGTCAGTGAATGGAGACCATGAGCATCTCCTTTTAAGTGCTGCAGAGGTGACTTCCATTGAGGTTTCAGCCAGTGCTTGATCTGCTGAAGTTGAGCTGCAGCACATGATAAACAGCAGAGCCAATTCTGTGGGAATGCTGCAGTGATGTCATTGAGGTGCGTGTGGGAGTCTTTAGGCTGCCCTCAGATGAATACCACCCCTTGTGCATCGTGATGCAAGGGTACATTTTACAGGTAGAAAGTTCAGAGAAAATTGACAGATACATGGATAGAAAGATTTAGAGGTATATGGGCCAAATGTGGGCAAATGGGACTAGATTAGATGGGCAGCTTGGTTGGCATGAATGATTTGGGTCGAAGGGCCTGTTTTTGTGCTGTATAACTCTCAGTCCTTTGTCTGCACATGTGTTGCTAATGTTGTCAGTGCTGGCTATCATACAGTTTAATCTAGTGAAATGTGCTAAACTGGAGAGAATATACACATGAAAGAAACAGGAAGAGGGGAATGGTATGTGCAGATGTTGAGCCCTGTACGAACCTGAAAGAAAGGGCAAGTTGTCTGAAGTTGGAGAACTCAGTTCTGAGGCCTGCAAGCCACATCGTGTCTAGCTGAAAAGAAGACAGGTGTTGTTGCTTGAACTTACGTTAGGCAACAGCACTCAAGGTCGAAGGGAGAAAGGTCAGAGCGGGAGTGGGATGGGGGACTAAAGCGGAAAACAACAGGAAACCCTGTGAGTTGAGCACTGGGGCTCCACAATGCAGTCACCCAGTCTGCGTTTGTTTTTTGTTCCAATGTACAGGAGGCCATACTGTGAACACCACATGCAGTGCATGAAGAGAGCCTGCAAGGGATTTTTCTACATCTCCTTAGTCTTTCACTTCAACGCTCGAAGGTTTGCTATCAGCTGTAAACACATTTCACCTCACCTCCTAAAGATTCAAGCTGCCTTTAAGTGATGTAATTCCCAACCCCACAAGGACATGTACACCCAACACATAACAATACTGGTTGTAGATCAGAAACATGAGAAGGGGCATTAATTTTAGTGTCTCTGGATTCATGCTTCACACTTTAAATGTCTTAGAATTTGATTTTTTCTTTGTAGAAGTCTTGAAAAGGAATGCGTTAATTTAACCTCACCATCATAGCATGACAGCAGTTATCAATTGTTTTTTAAAGTAGGCAGGAACATTTAGTAGGTGACAATCACAGTTTTCCGTCCTGTGTATCCTGTTTAGGGGGTAATTGTTGGTCCCATTTCCTGGTTTAGATGCTAATGTTAACACATTAATGATCTGATTATGAAAATTGCATTCCTAAGGAGAACAGAGCTAAAGTTCTGGAGAGCTGCAGAAAATATAACAAAGAACGACAACTTTCTTCATAAAGTTAGTCTTGTGCTGGCTGCAATCAATGCACCTGTCTACATTCATCAGCGCTCAGAGCAAGAAGTGAAATTAAGAGAGTTTAGTACACCTTGTCACTTCATAATTGCCTTGGAAGTAACAATGCAAAACACCAAAGAACATCATGTTTATTTCATAATGCATCAGAAGGTAAAATACAATTGGAATATTTGAGTTGGCAACAATCCATTTTCCCAGCCTTTCCTGCAGAGATGTATTAGCCAGAACCATGATATCACCTAATGCACTTATTAGCCAGAACCACGATACCACCTAATGGACTTATTAGTAAAAGAAAATCTGATGAAACTACAGGAATGGTGGTAATATGATTAGAAAATTACCTAAGAAGCAGAAAGCAGAGGATAATGTTTGTTTTTCAGGCTGGAGGGAAGAATATCTAGGTGTCTCTTGATCTGAAGACCTTAAAACTTTTTGTCCCCCATTACTACCTCTGCAGCATCATTTTCCAGTGGTCCAATATTTACTCTCATCTCTCTTTTACTCTGCATATGTCTAAAGAAACTTTTGGTATCCTCTTTAATATTATTGGCTAGTTTGCCTTCGTATTCCAACTTTTCTTCTTTATGACTTTCTTAATTGCCTTCTGTTGGTTATTAAAAGCATGCCAATCCTCTAACTTCCCACTAATGTTTGTTCTACTATATGCCCTTTCTTTGGCTTTTATTTTAACCTTTTTTAATATAATTTTTATTGAGTTTTCAAAGTAAATACAAGAGAAAAAAAATCTACCCTCCCCACTCCCCTTAACCCTCCTCCTCCGATATATACTACTACCTAAGGAGAAAAGAAAAAAAAAAGAGAAAAAACAGAACCGCCTGAATATTGGAAGGTTTCCGCATGATCCATGGGATTAAAAATAAATTTAATATATATTTGTTACTTTCCCCAAGGAACCAAGATCTTTATCATATCTAAAACATTACTTAGCTTCTCAACTCTCATGGTTCCCTGGGGAATCTCTTTGAACTTCATCATGTTGCTATGTGTTTCCCTCCCAATCATCCAGGCAAAAAAAAGATAAGATACAAAAAAAGAAAAAACAAAATACCCTCCAACTAATGTTGTGAATAAAAAGATACACAACACTACCCCCCTCCATTTTGCGGGTCGTGGCTATTGCCACGTTTGCACACATGATTAACGTAGCAATTGGCCAGTGTTTCTTCCAGCTCCCCCGTAACAAAAAAATTGTATATATATAAAAAAGAAATTAATGTCATTATTCCCAGCTAGTATTCCTCAAATTTTAACCTTTCTTCCCCTCCCTCATATAATTAAAAATATATTTATATATTCATCCACCTAAAAGCCCAACGGGCCTATTCCTTAATCCAGTCTTCATCTTCAATCCATCTCGCTCCCCTGGGTTTGTTCTTGTATCTGGCTTTTATTTTAACTTTGACTTCTCTTGTCAGCCACGGTTGCGTCATCCTTTCTTTAGAATACTTCTCCTTTGGTATGTAACTATCCTGTATCTTCTGAATTGCTCCCAAAATCTCCAGCCGTTGCTGCTCTGCCTTAATCCCTACCAGTATTCTCTGCCAATCAATATTGGCCAGCTCCTCTCTCATGCCTCTGTAATTCCCTTTACTCCACTGTAAAACTGATACCTCTGATTTAAGCTTCTTCTCAAATTGCAGCGTGAATTCTATCATATTATGATCACTGCCTCCTATGAGTTCTTTTATCTTCAGCTTTATCAATTCCTGTTTGTCACACAGCACCCAATCCAGAATAGCTGTTCCCCTAGTGGGCTCTACCATAAGCTGCTCTATAAAGCCATCTCATAGGCATTCTTCAAATTCCCCTCTTGGGATCCAGTACCAATCTGATTTTCCCAATCTACCTACATGTTGAAATCTTCCATGACTATTGTAGGACTATTGTAAACCATATCTTTGTTACTGTTTGGAGGTCTGTTTATAACTTTCATTGGGAACTTTTTACCTTTGCAGTTTTTTTCACAGCTCACTTACAACAATTCAATGCCTTCCAATCCTATGTCACTTCTTTCTAATGATTTGATTTCATCTTTTACCAATAGGGCCATCCCAACCACTCTGCCTACCTGCCTGTCCTTTTGATACAATGCGTATCCATGGATGTTAAGCTCTCACTATAATCTTCTTTCAGCCACCATAAGACCATAAGACTTAGGAGTAGAATTAAGCCATTCAGCCCATCGAGTCTGCTCTGCCATTTCATCAGAGAAGATCCCGGATCCTAATCAACACCATACACCTGCCCTCTCACCATATCCCTTGATGCCCTGAAAAATCAGGAATCTATCAACTTCCACTTTGAATATACCAACAGACTTGGCCTCGATCGTAGTCTGTGGCAGAGCATTCCACAGATTCACCACTCTTCAGCGGAAAAAAATCCTACTTACTTCTGTTCTAAAAGGTCTCCCCCCAATTTTGAGGCTGTGCCCTCTAGTTCTGGATACCCCAACCAGAAGAAATATTTTCTCCACATCCACCTTATCTAGTCCTTTTAGCAGTCGGTAGGTTTCAATGAGATCCCCAATCATTCTCCTAAATTCCAGTGAGTACAGGCCCAAAGCTGCCAAAATCTCCTCATATGTTAACCCCTTCATTCCCAGAATCATACTCATAAACCTCCTTTGTGTTCTCTCTAATGACAACACATCCTTTGTGAGATAACGAGGACAAAACTGTTGACAATACTCCGTGCAGCCTGACTAGTGTCTTATAAAGCTTCAGCATTATCTCCTTATTCTTGTTATTCATAGAAACATTTCGAATGTTGAAAGGCATTGACAGAGCAGATGTGGCAAAATTGTTTCCCATGGTGGGGGAGTCTAGTACGAGAGGGCATGACTTAAGGATCGATGGGTGCCCATTCAGAACAGAGATGCGAAGAAATTTTTTTAGCCAGAGGGTGGTGAATCTGTGGAATTTGTTGCCACCTGTGGCCGTGGAGGCCAAGTCATTGGGTGTATTTAAGGCAGAGATTGATAGTTATCTGAGTAGCCAGGACATCAAATGTTATGGTGAGGAGGTGGGGGAGTGGGACTAAATGGGAGAATGGATCAGCTCATGATGGAATGGTGGGGCAGACTCAATGGGCTGAATGGCCGACTTCTGTTCCTTTGTCTTATGGACTTATGGTCTTATATTCTATTCCCCTTGAAAAAAATGCCAATATTGCATTTGTCTTCTTTACCACAGATTTAACCTTCTGGGAGTCTTGCACAAGGACTCCTTTGCACCTCTGATGTTTGAATTTTCTCACCATTTAGAATTTAGAACTTATTCAAATCTTACATCCATCCCACAACGTGAGGGAGAAAAAATCTTTGTGTTTTGACTCCATCGCAGTGTAGACATGTGAATTTAAAAGTCTAATGGCTTGTAGAAAGAAGCTGTTCCATAGCCTGCTGGTCCTGGCATTAATGCTGCGGTGGTGTTTGCCAGACAGAAACAGCTGAAACAGTTTATGGCAGGGGTGGCTGGTGACCCTGATGATTTTCCAGGTCTTCTTTACACACCTGCTGCTATAAATGTCCTCAGTGGAGGGAAGTTCACATCCAAAGATGCGCTGTGCTGTCCGTACCACTCTCTGCAGTGCCCAGCGATCAATGTTGGTGCTGTTCCCACACTAGGCGATGATATGGCCAGTCAGTATGCTCTCAATAGTGCCCCTGTAGAAGGTCTTGAGGACTTGGGGACCCATGCCGAACTTCTTCAGTCTCCTGAGGTGGAAAAGACGCTGCTATGCTTTTTTTGCCACAAAGCCGGTGTGTACAGTCCAGGTGAGATAATTGGTGATCTGTATACCAAGGAACTACTCACCCTCTCAGCTGCAGACCCATTGATGTAGATCAGGGCGAGTCTGTCTCTGTTCCTCCTGTAATCCACAATCAGCTCTTTCATTTTTGGACATTCAGAGAGAGATTGTTATCCTGGCACCACTGTGTCAGGCTGTCAACCTCTCCTCTGTAGGCTGTCTCATTACCACCAGAAATAAGCCCAATCAAAGTTGTGTCCTCTGCGAATCTGACCAGCAGATTGGAGCCGTGTGTGGCAGTGTAGCTGTTTGTGTCAGTGTAAAGGGAGTAGAGAAGGGGTCTCAGATCACAACCCAGGGGGGCACCTGCATTGAGGGACAGAGGGGCAGAGGTGAGTGAGCCCATCCTCGCCACTTGTTAGCGATCTGATAGGAGTTGAGGATCCAGCTGTGCAAGTTGAGGTACAGACTGAGGTCTCTGAGCTTTTGGTCAAATCTGGAAGGAATTATGGTGTTGAATGCTGAACTGTTGTCTAGAAACAGATTTCTAACGTATGTATTCCTCTGAGGAACACCACTAATCACTGGCAGTCAACCAGAAAATGCCCACTTTATTCCTACTCACTGCATACTGCCTGTCAGCCATTCTTCTATCCGTGCCAGTATCTTTCCTGTAACATCATAGGATTTTTTCTTGTTAAGCAGCCTTATCAAATACCTTCTGAAAATCTAAGTAAATGACATCCACTGCCTCTCCTTTGTCCACTCTGCTTGTTACTTCCTCGAAGAATTCTAATAGATTTGTCAGGCAAGATTTTCTTTTCCAGAAACTAGGCTGACTTTGACCTATTTTATCATTAGTCTCCAAGTACCCAGAAACTTCGTCCTTAATAATGGACTCCAAACTTTTCCAGCCACTGAGGTTAGGTTAACTGGCCTATAATTTCCTTTCTTTTGCTTTCCTCCCTTCTTAAAGAGTGGAGTGACATTTGCAATCTTCCAGTCCCCTAAGACCATGCTAGAATCAAGTGATTCTTGAAAGTTGATGATCAATGCATCCATTATCTCTTCAGCAACCTCTCTCAGGACTCTGGGATGTAGTCCACCTGGCTCAGGTAACTTATCCACCTTAAGACCTTTCAGTACGCCTATCACTTTCTCCTTTGTAATAACTATGGCACTCACTCCTGCTCTCTGACACTCACAGACCTCTGGCACACTACTAGTGTCTTCCACAATGAAGAGAGAAGCAAAGAATTTATTAAGTTCATCTACCATTTCTTTGTCCCCCATTACTACCTCATCAGCATAATTTTTCCAGTGGTCCAATATCAACAATCATCTCCATTTTACTCTTTATATAAGTGAAAAAAACTTCCAGTATCCTGCTTTATATTATCCCCTAGTGGGCTTGAGCAGAAACTGCTCTATAAAGCCATCTCATGGGAATTCTACAAATTCCCTCTCCTGCAATATGACGCCAATCTGATTTTTTCCAATCCCCTTGCATATAGAAGCCCCCATTACAAATGTGACATTGACCTTTATAACATTTGTTTTCCAACTCCCTTTGCAATCTCAAACCCACATTTTGTCTACTATTTGGAGCCCTATATATGATTCCCATAATGTTTTTTTTTTAGTCTTGCAGTTTCTTAACTCCACGCACAAAGATTCAACATTCCCTGACCCTCTGCCACCTCTTTCTAAAGATGTAATTCCATCTCTTACCAATAGAGATACACCCCTGCCTATACCTTCCTGCCTGTCCTTTCAATACAAAGTATATCCTTTGATGTTAAACTCCCAGCTATGACCTTCTTTCAGCCATAACTCAATGATGCCACAATTTCATACATGCCAATCTGTAACTGAGCTAAAAGTTCATCTATGTTATTCCGTATACTATGTCCACTCAAGTATAATTCCTTCAGTCTTGTTTTCATCACCTTTTTTGATCTTTTGCATAGCAGCTTATCACATTGACTGCAATTCTGCCCTATCATCAGCCTGTCTCTTCTAGCAGTCTCGCTACACACTGCCTCTGTTTGTAAACCAGCTGTCTCTGTCAAATTGGTTTAAATGGTCCTGATCAGCAAAGCAAATTATAGGCCAGTTAGACTGACCACAGTGGTTGGGGAGATGGTGGAGTTACAAACATGAGAAAATCTGCACATGCTGGAAATCCAAAGCAAGACCTGAAAAATGCAGGAGGAATTCAGCAGGCCAGGCAGCATCTATTGAAAGGAGTAAACAGTTGATGTTTCAGGCCAAGACCCTTCATCAGGACTTAGAATGTTGGAGCCAATTATTAGGGATCTGGTTTCAGTGTACATGGAGGTACCATACATAACAAATTAGGCCAAAGTCAGCAAGGTTTCCTTAAGGGAAAACCTTGCCTTACAAATCTGTTGGATTTCTTTGAAGAAATACCAAGCAGGATAGACAAAAGAGGATGTTGATGGATGTTGTGTACTTGGATTTTCTGTAGGCCTTTGACAAGGTGCTACACATGAGGCTGCTTAACAAAATAAGAGCCCATAGTATCATAGAAAAGACACTAGCATGGATGGAGCATTGGATGATAGGCAGGAGGCAAAGAGTGGGAATAAATGGAGCTTTTTCTGGATGGCTGTCAATGGTGTTCCACAGGGGCCTGTGTTGGAACAGCTTCTTTTTACATTATATGTCAATGATTTGGATGGCAGAATTATTCTACTGATACAAATACAGCAATGTTCTCAATCAGACTGAGAATGTCAGTGGGTGCTGGGATATTGTTGAGGGAAGGTCAGGGATATGGGTGGTCAGACTGAGCTAATCCTAACTGTGTCCTGCCTGACTTGATAAACAATCTCAGCACTTCCCACACAAAATGCTGGAGGAACTCAGCAGCTCAGGCAGCATCAATGGCAATGAATAAACAGTCAATGCTTTAGACTGAGACATTTAATCAGGACTGGAAAGGAAGGAGGAAGATGCCTATCACCTTCTCACTTGTCCTCCTTCCACCATCTTGCTACCACCTTCCTATTCTGACATCTTCCTCCTTCTTTTCCAGTCCTGTTGAATGGTCTCAGCCGGAAATATTGACTGTTTATTTATTTCCGTAGATGCTGCCTGACCTGCTGAGTTCCTCCAGTATTTTGTGTGGGAAGAACGAGGATGTAATGTTGAGACTTAATAAAGCACTGGTGAGGCCTCACTTGGAGTACTGTGAGCAGTTTTGGGTCCCTTATCTTAGAAAGGATGTGCTTGAGAAGGTTCAAAGGAGGTTCACAAAAATTATTCCAGGATTGAATGGTTTGCCATATGAAGACCGTTTGATGGCTCTGGGCTGGTACTCACTGGAATTCAGAAGAATGAGGGGTGACCTCATTGAAACCTATCAAATGTTGAAAGGCCTTGATAGTATGGATGTGGAGAGGATGTTTCCTATTATGGGAGATTCTAAGATCAGAGGACACAGCCTGAGAATAAAGGGGTGTCCTTTTTGAATGAAGATGAAGAGGAATTTCTTTAGCTAGAGAGTGGTGAATCTGTGGAATTCTTTGCCACAGGTGGCTGTGGAGACCAAGTCTTTATGTATACTTAAGGCAGAGGTTGATAGATTCTTGATTGGTTAGGGCATGAAGAGATACAGGGAGAAGGCAGGAGATAGGGGCTGAGAGGATCAGCCATGAAGCAGACTAGATGGGCCAAATAGCCCAATGCTGCTTCTATATCATATGGTCTTATGGTCTGTTGTTTATCAACTAAACAGGACACAGTTAGAATTAATTCAGCCTGACCACCCTGACTTCCCCTCAATGATATCCCAGCACCCACTGAAGTTCTCTGAATAGTTGAGAATGTTGCTGTTTTCATCTCAGCAAGCTACTTTAAATTGGCCAGTTTAAGAAATATTTTTCCAAAGTAACAGCATTCTTGTATATTTATTATTAAACTTGGAGGAGCTTTCAATTAAATCTATACTATCATTGATTTTCTAGAGGCATACGTCACACAAAATAAACGCCCCTCTATAGGCTCTATCTACACTTCCTACTGCCGAACGAAAGCTACATAATCAAGGACCACAGTTCTTCCCCCAAGTTATTATACAGAAGATATGAAAGCTTGAAAGCACACATTGCCAAGCTGAAGGATAGCTCCTATCCAACTGTTATAAGACTCTTGAATAGACCTCTCAAATGTCCTGTACTATTATGAATCCAATTCTCATTCTTGACCTTCCAGTCTACCTCATAGAAGCCTTTGCAAAGTATTTGACTACATGTACTGTACTTTCTTTATAGATGTGAAACTATATTCTACATTTTGTTTTTTTTTGTTACTTGAATGTAATTATGTATAGTATAATCTACATGGAGAACATGCAAATGTTTTCTATATATTGTGGCATGTGACAATAATAAGACAATACCAATATTGAAAGGCTTAGCTATTCCCTTGAACACAGGCTGATATAAAGTAAACAAAACCTAGAACATTGATATTACATTAAATGATGGCATGCTTTTCCATACCAGTGTGTATTAAATCCCACTAAATCCATTAAACTCCTCTCCACACTTGCAGCAATATCACAGCAGTATTATGAAGTTCTCAGTACTGAGGAGGTGATGCTATGCTATCTAACGCCTCACGATGGGATGATGTTATACTGCCACCTGATGTGCAGAGTGATAAGTAAACCGTTGTGCTTTGGAATTATCCAACTGCTTCATTGCCCATCACAACTTGTTTTGTCTTCTGGTGGTGGTTATCACAATTCAGTAGTGAATAATAAACAGAACAAATAAGACAGCAACTGAGTTGTTACAACTGAATGGTTCAGAAAGGTGTGTAAATCATCCATTTCTGAGATGTAGACACAGAAGTTTATATGCAGGCAGAACAGGTAATCAGGAGGCTAATGGAATGTTGAGCTGTATTGCAAGAGGTATGGAGTTTAACAGTGTGCCTGTTAGACCAGACCTGGAGCATGGTATTTAATCTCAGGTTATAAAACAGCATTTATTTACATTGGGAAACGTGCAGATGAAGTTCATTGGATTGATTTCTGGGGTGTAGGGACTGACATGTTAAAAGATTAAGCCTACACTGATCATAGTATGGATAAATATGGTTGACTTGACCTAAACATTTACAATTTTGATGGGTGAATGATGAGAGGCTGTTTTTGCCTAAGTGGTGGGGCTTCTGGAACTGAAGACATAGTTTTAGAATAAGGCGTCATCCACTTACAACAGGGATGTGGATGAATCTATTCTCTCAGATGGTGATGAATCTTGAGAAATCTGCTCTGGAGTCCTATGGAGACAATGGATTTAGCAAGGTATCTGAACGACAAGGGAGCCTAGGGGTACGACAGGGTGGGAATGTTAGTCAGTGACTGGTTTAGATGATCAGTCTATTCCTATTGGTTATGCTTCTTCCTTAACTCCTTGTTTGTACATCCATCAATCTGGCAAAAATATTACATAATATCTTCACATAACAGAACCACCTCCTTGAAGCTGTGGTATGGAAGGGATCTACTCCATCTAGGGTCTTCAGGCATGTTTCAAAATCTTGGCAAACTCAATGAATTTTGTTGGTTGTTGCTCACCAATTCAAACCTCAGTTGTGAATGAGACTGTAGAAAATTCTTTGGCTGCAAATATATGCCAATCACTCTTCCTCTCGCAAAGTTGGGGTCGAGGGGTGGTCCACAGGCTAATTTGGGTGGAGAGGTCTTACATCCTATCATTTGTTGGAGATTATAATAGGGAATGGGGGAATGGCCATTTTGGGGTTTAAGGTGATCAGGGCTGAAGATCAGGGTTGAGGAGTGGTGGTGTGGGGGTGGGGAGCGATTAGCAGTGAGGTTAGGGTATTGTTCAAGTTTATTTATTGTCATTTCAACCATATACATGCACACCGCCAAACAAACCAACATTTCTCTGGACCAAGGTGTACATCACAGTGCATATAGCTCACACACAACACATAATGTAATACTACCACAAATAAATCAACAAATAATAAGATGCATTTATGACAGAAGTTAACCTACAGAGCCATAGAGTTACACAGCACAGAAACTGGAACCCACATTGAACTTTAATTTTTGTTGCAAAATGCGTGCTTCAGTTTGGAAAAAAATAGAAAAACTAGTCTCCACAAGAGGAGATGGAGAGAACGGTCAAGAAAAGTTGCTTGAGGCTGGAGATGCAAACACTACTGACCCCAGTTTATGAAATCAGAACATGGTGCATGCTGCTTTTGGAAATTTCAGTCACTGGCATTATATTTTATTGATTTTATTTTATTGTCTTACCATGTGGAATAGCCCTTCCAGCTTTTAAGTCATGCTGCCCAGCAGTCCCCCAATTTAAACTTAGCCTAATCACGGGACTACTTAGAATGACCAATTAACTTACCATCCGGTACGTCTTTGGGCAGTGGGAGGAAACTGAAGCACCCCAAGGAAGCCCACGTGGTCACGGGGAGAACCTTACAGGCAGCGGTGGAAATTAAAACCTGAGTCACTGGTACTGTAAAGCATTGTGCTAACTACTACTCAATCATGCTGCCCTAACTGGGACCCAGTTAGATGAAATTCCTCAAATACTTGCCAGCAACACTGCAGAACTAAATCAACACACTTCACATGAAAAGTGGATTTCTGCAGCCCTTTCTGACCAATGTCCCTGTGACCTTCCTTGTTACTCTACCTTGCATCTTTAAATAATTCAATCAATGAACATGAGCTTCTAATTAGGGAGCTTCCTCTGAACTGATTGGCTTGCTGAACCTTTTTAGGGCAAGTTGAGATTCAACCACATCACTGTTTGGACAGCCTATTAAAGATACAAGGACAAAACAGACATAAAGTAGTGTGGTGTGCAGATTTCAATGCTCATAGCACAATATGGGGGGATCAGATTACAGATCCAAATGGGAAGGTAATTGAAGATTTGATGGAAGAAAGGGATTTGATGTGTATGAATGATGGTAGCGGCACAAGGATAGATATAACAACAGGAACTGAGTCAGTGTTAGATATTACATTAGTGTCTAATACCTTGGCTGGCATTAGTAACTGGGGAGTTTGGACTGCTTCAACAGTAGGCAGTGATCACTACCCAGTTTTGTGTTCAGTGGGTGAAAGAGTTGAAGTAAGACCAGGTGGCGGAACCCCAAAGTGGGTGTTTGAAAAAGCTGACTGGGGTAAGTTCCAGAAGTTGAGTGAAGAAGGGTTGACAAAGATTGATATTTCTGGAAATGTAGATGAATTAAACAGTCAGGTGACTTCAGCAATTATCATGGCAGCAGAAGGATCTATACCTAGGAGTAAAAATAGGATGAATAGAAAACTGATACCATGGTGGACAGAGGAATGTTGTCAGGCTGTAAAAAACAGAAATAGAGCATTCAGTCTAGTTAAAAGAACCCATAATATGCAGCATTTGGTTCAATATAAGAAAGCACAGGCAGTGGTGAGAAGAACTATACGTCAAGCTAAAAGGGCAAGTTGGAGGAGTTTTTGCGACAAGGTAGGAAGAACAACACCTGTGGGAGAGATATGGGGAATGATTAAGAGGATGGGAGGAGATAGAAGGGAATGGGAATATCCAGTAATGATATCTGAGGAGGAAACTGCAGTCTCCAGTAGGGATAAGGCTGAGGTCATGGCCAAGTCATTTGTACTGATACACAGTTCAGAAAATTTGTCTGAAGAAGGGAGAAGAAGGGAAAGAATAATGAGCCAACACCCAGGTGTGTTAAGCAGGAGGGAAGGAACAGATGATATAATTGATGATCCATTTACATTAGCAGAAATGGTGAGAGCAATAAAGAGATCGAGACCAACCTCCCCAGGGAAAGATCTGATATGCTCTGTGATGCTAAAAAATCTAGGAGAAGGAGCGCTCTTGAAGTTGCTGCATTTTTATAACAGAGTGTGGGAGGAGGGAAGATTACCAAGTGCATGGAAAGAAGCAGTAGTAATTCCAATAAGGAAGCCTGGCAAGGATCTGTCAAAACCCACTAGCTACAGACCAATTGCGTTAACATCAAGTATATGTAAGATAATGGAAAGGATGATAACAGAATGGTTATCATATGAGCTTGAGAAAAGGGGAATGCTGGCAAGTTATCAGAGTGGTTTTAGAAAGGGAAGGAATTCCATGGACTCAGTGATTATGTTAGAGACTGAAATAAGGAAGGCCCAGGCAAATAGAGAGTCAGTAGTGGCAGTGTTCTTTGACATTGAAAAAGCCTATGATATGATGTGGAAGGAAGGATTATTAATTAAACTGCACAAGATGGGGGTTGGTGGGAGAGTTTTTAATTGGATTAAAGATTTTTTGTTTGGTAGAAAAATTCAAGTTCGGATTGGATCAGAATTATCAAAACAGTACATAGTGGAAAATGGCACACCTCAAGGTAGTGTGATTAGCCCGTTACTTTTCATCATTATGATCAATGATGTCTTCACAAAGGTACCAGTGGATATAGGTAGGTCACTGTTTGCGGATGATGGGGCCTTGTGGAAAAGAGGCAGGAACATGGACCATATAATCAGGAAACTACAAGAAGCAATTGATGAAGTGGTGGAGTGGGGTTATGATTGGGGATGTAGATTTTCAGTAGACAAAACTCAAACTGTATTTTTTACCAGGAAAAGGGTTGAGGTAGGGAAGAAGTTAAGGATGTATGGGGTTGAATTAGAAAGGGTTGCATCATTTAAATTTCTGGGAGTTATATTTGATTCACGATTAACATGGGCAGACCATATCAGGAAAGTTGAGGAGAAATGTAAAAAAGTAATAAATGTGATGAGATCTTTGACTGGTAGGGAATGGGGAGCAAGTTGTTCAGCTTTGAAGAGAATGTATGTGGCTTTAGTAAGATCTGTATTGGATTATGGAAATATAGTATATGGATCAGCAGCTAGGTCTCTTATAAGGAAACTGGATGTGATTCAGGCTCAGGCCTTGAGAGTGCGCAGTGGGGCTTTTAAAACGTCACCAGTGTCAGCCCTACAGGTAGAAATGGGAATAATGCCTTTGGAACTAAGAAGGATGCAACTGATGGCAAACTACTGGGCTAACTTGCAGGGGCACAATGATTCTCACCCTACTAAAGGAGTGTTGCAGGAGTGCTGGGAAAATGGGAGGTTTCAGAGGGATACCTTTAGTCGGGTAGAGAATGATATCGCGAAAGAATGTGGAGTATTTGATCTGAGGATAAGTCCTTCAGTAGTTTATCCGGTTGTAGCTCCATGGAAGCTTGTATGGCCTGACATAGACTGGCATTTGTTAGAAGTAAAAAGGAAAGAAAGATATAAAACAGATTTGGTAAATGCATTTAACTGTCATGTGATGGAAAAGTATAGTGATTATACTCACATTTATACGGATGGTGCGAAGGAACCTGAAACAAGAGTGACAGGGTTTGGGGTGGTAATACCAGCAAAAGAAATTGGAATCAGCAGAGGAACATCTAATAAGTTAGGGGTGTTTACGGTGGAGATGCTGGCAGTGTTGGTTGCGTTGCAATGGGTGCAGAAAGCCAGACAAGTCAAAGCATTGATATGTTCAGATTCATCCTCAGTTCTAGCAAGTTTAAGGTCTTCTCACACAAACAGTCGGCAAGATGTACCTTATGAAGTCCTTCAGTTAGTTACAAGAATTGCAAATCAGGGAGGTCAGGTAAAATTTCTATGGGTTCCAGCACATGTAGGGGTGAAGAGGAATGAGAGGGTGGATGAGTTGGCAAAGAGGGCGTTAAAGAAAGAAAATGTGGAAATGCACATTAGTATCAGTAAAGCAGAGGTTAAGTGTGTAATCTGGGAAAAGGTCAACCGAACGTGGCAAGAAAGATGGGACAGGGAGGGGAAAGGGAGGCATTTATATCAAATACAAAAGAGTGTTGCAGTTACTAGGGAAGGTAATGGAAACAAAAGAGAGGAAATTGTGTGGACTAGGTTAAGGCTGGGGCATTGTGCATTAAACAAAACATTGAAAATGATAGGGAAACACCAGACAGGATTGTGTGAGGAATGTCAGGAAGAGGAGTCAGTAGAACATGTAGTTTTGTGTTGCAGGAAGTATGGGATACAGAGAGAGATGATGAGAAATAAATTAAGGGAGTTGGGGATGCAGGAATTCACATTAAAAGGGTTGCTGGGCATGGGTGAGAGAGCACAAGTCTGGGTATTTTTAGCGTTTTTAAGGGGTACAGGGGTTTTTTATAGAATATGACAAATAAACAGGAATAGGATACTAGGATGGTCAAAGATGGGAGGGTGAAGTGTAGGTTTGTGTGTGTGTGTGATTGGGTGAAGGGATTTAGAATGTATGCCTAGTGCACATTCTGGAGCAGAGGGTGGCGGTAATGCACCACTAAGCTGGATGCCAACCGCCGTAAAACAAGATACAGACAGACAGAACCACATCACTGTAGGAGCCAATAGAGCACTATTCCTGTGGGACATTAGTGAACCACAGAGGTTTATATAAGTGATCTCTGATGAAAAATTTTAATCTTGAATTGTCAACTCTGATTTTGTGTTTACTGTTCCTCTCTAATCTGGTGAACATTTCCAATATTCCATTTGTTATTTCATGGTTTTACAATAATTCAGGAGTGTCAAGGTCGCTATTTTTGTCACTAAATATTTTTCTGACTTTTTTTCTAGCTCAATCCTGCACTCGTGTCATGACGTTTAATTCATTGTTTATATTGCATAATTCAATAATATACTGTGTCTTTGCTGCAAAAAAATTTTTACGGTATATACACCTTGTGTCTGTGCACCTACAACAGCAATGAACTTGAACTTGATCCCTCAGTTGCTTCAAATTCCAACCGGCAGGAAAATAATGCAGGTTTCTGGACACAGGTCCAAACTTTAGTCAGAGGACACCTTTTACTATCTGAAGACATTATACATATTCAAGCTGACACAACATAGTATTCAATCTTACCACCTTGTTTTCCACACCCAAATGTCTGTCTCAAACCTCAACAGCTATTAAAGTTGCTAAAAGACAATAACTTCTACGTGAGTTACTTTCAATCTAGTTTCAGATTCCTTGCATGTCAAAACAGCATTGCAGGACGTTTAAAACCCTTAGTTGCTCACAAAGGGAACTTTGCATAAATTCCTCATTTGTTACCTTTCCTCTGTGGACTAACTTGCTGCAACACACACAGAAATCCCTGAAGTTCATTTATGTGTGAATTTTTTACTGTCAATAACACCAATCTCATCTCTCACAGAGCTGCAGTAGATGCAGTTGGTACTGAAATGGAACATGTAACATTGAAGCAGCAATTTCCCACAATCTTCAACATAATGATGGACACATCATTCTGTTTGCTTCTTAGAAATGTTGATTGTGGGATAAATATTAGAGTCATTGAGTCACAGAACTCTGCAGCACAGAAATCGGCCTTTCTACCCATCTAGTCCATGCCAAACTATTATTCAGTCTAGTCCCATTGACCCGCACCTGGACCATTGCCCTCCTATCATATACCTATCCAAATTTAGGTAGAATCTATCTTACTCTTCTTCAAGAAGTTACCCCATGGCTCTTCCACACAAGTCTGTCCAAAGTAAAGAGGGCTTTGGGTTAACATCTCATCCAAAGGAAGGTACTCAGATATTACCATATTACTTCAATATTTTAGCCTGGACTCCAGTATTGGAGTATCTGGAAAACAGCAACAACCTTCTGACTCAGGGATGGGAGAGTGCCTCCGACAAAGGCCTGGCTAGAGCCCCATCATACAGGATCCTGCCAAGTGAACTTCAGAATTTCCTCACATGATCTTATGTTGAAGTTGTTGTTGAGGCCAAATTTGGACTACTGTGCCGCTCTGGTCACCAAACTACAGGAAAGATATCAATAAGACTGAAAAAGTACAGAAAATTTACAAGGATGTTGCCAGCACTTGAGGAGCTGAGTTAAGGGAAAGACTGAACGGGCTGGACTTCATTCCCTGAAGCGTAGGAGAATGAGAGGATTGATAGAGGTATACAAAATTATAAGGGGTATAGATAGGGTAAAGGCAGGCAGGCTCTTTGCACTGAGGATGGGTAAACTAAAACTAGAGGTCATGTTAAGGGTGAAAGGTGAAGTATTTAAGGGGAACATAGGAGGGAACTTCTTCACTCAGAGGATGATGCATGTGTGCAAGAAGCTGCCAGCAGATGTGAAGGACATGGGTTCAATTGGAACATTTGAGAAGTTTGGATAAGTACATCGATGGGAAGGGTATGGAGGTCTGTGCTCCAGGTGTAACCGGGTGACCATTCAATATCATTTTTTTTATTGTCAAAGTGCACTTATGTATTCACCTTGGTACTGCTAAGGTAGCTGTCTTTGCCTTTAACAGAAAGCGGTGATGTCATTTTGCATGGGTGGAGTAGAACAAAGAGTTGCCAGGTTCTAGAAAGGATGACATTCAAATACTTTCCCCAGGTTTGGTGAGGGAGAGCTGAACAATATTTGATAATATCCATGTAAATTTGTTTATACTTGTTTGTAAATCTAGAATATTGGTAATTCGACATGTTTTACATATGGATGCTTTAGATTTTCACGAGTAAAATTGATCGATGCTGGAATAGTGTGATTGCGAAGTTCCTTAATCAGCCTACTAGGTTAGTCTTTTTTGTAATTCAACTACAACGCAATATATTGTAAACGTTTATCTGTCTTTATTTACTATTTCATGACCGAATGTGAATGTAACAGAGTAATGTGGATGTGTTAATCTCTGTTTATGTAGCGTGAGCGAGGAGGACTCATTTTCAAAGTCTAGCCTAGATGTGTTTGGAAGCACATGTGTGCCAAATGTGAGTGTATCTCTTAGTTAAGATGAGATGTATTTATTCATATTTTTGATGTTGTATATAAGGTACAGGGTTAGTGGGATTCTAACATGGTTTGTATTGTTTTTTTCTTAGAATTGCCACTACCCTATTGGTTTGGCATGTTTTGTTTTAGTTATTTTCATACTGCATATATAACAAGGGTGTGGTCTGAAATTAAACTGAGATTATAATAGTGGGACACATCAAATTGGCTGGTGAACGCAGCAGGCCAGGCAGCATCTCTAGGAATAGGTACAGTCGACGTTTTGGGCCACGACCTGACGAAGGGTCTCGGCCCGAAACGTCGACTGTACCTCTTCCTAGAGATGCTGCCTGGCCTGCTGCATTCACCAGCAACTTTGATGTGTGTTGCTTGAATTTCCAGCATCTGTAGAATTCCTCGTGTTTACGTTGTAATAGCGGGAACTGTTTTTTAAAATTTATTTTGTCATTTTTATATTTTGATATCCCTTTTCTGCATTAAAACATCTAAAACAGATAAAAGATCCGAAAAAGTATTTGTTGTCCTGCATGTGTATTTTTCCCCAGGCTACAAAACAGGTGTGGGTCGATGGGAGCAGACAGAGTAACAGTTCAGCACAGAACAGATGGGCTATGATGGTGCTGTGACTCAGTATAGAGTCAAGAAACTACTGCTTCCTTCCATGCAAAGTCCTCTACCTTCAACTACCAAAACCTGTTGTAACACATAAAGCACTGGGGTACTCAGCAAGCCAGGCAGCATCTGAGGAGAGAAACGGAGAGTTAATACTTTGGATTGAGGCCCTTCATCCAGAATAGGTTCCAGATGCTTAGGGATGATGTGGCAGGCACAGAATGAATAAAACCCTTTTTATGCAGCAAGCAATGAGTTCTGTTTTTTTTTCAGTTCAAAAGTAGCTTAGCAACATAAGTTGAGAATCAGGCAAAGGGCTGAACTGAAACTACCTTGGTCCATTTTATGTGCAAGTAACCTAACATCATGAGATAATTGAGTCATACAGCACGGAAACAGGCCTTTCAGCCCATCAAGTCTGCACTGACTATCAACTGCCCAGTCCCGATGAAAGGTCAGAACCCATAACCCTGACTGTCCATTTCCCTCCATAGATGCTTTCTGGTCATGCTGAGTTCCACTGGTGTTCTGTGTGTATTACTCCAGATTCCAGCATCCAGACTGTTGTGTGTCTACCCATTCTGGTCCTCATTTAAAACATGCCACGAGGAGGTGTGGCTTGGGGAGGTCAGTGGTACAGTAATCTTACCTTTATCACGTATACATGCCGCATACCACCGGCTAATGCTACAGTGGTCTACTTTCATTGAACTAATTGAAATATGTGAGAGGAGATTTCTTTAACTCTCTCCCACTCTAACACTCGATGGAATGTGAATTAACGCCCGGAATGCTGGAGGAATTCAACGAGTCAAACAGCATTTGTGGAGGGAAGTGGACAAACGACAGCTCAGGTCAAATCTCGTCATCTGGACTGAAAGATGGAGAGAATAGCCAATTTACAGAGGTAGAAGGAAGGGGAGAAGCAAGAGCTGGCAGGCGAAAGGTGGATCCAGATGAAGAAGGGTAATAGGCAGATGGAGGAAGGGAGAGTAGGAGTGATGTCAGTAGGTGTGAGGGACTGGGCTGAAGTTGATGGAATCTGACAGAAGAGGATGGTAGAGGGAGGTGTAGAGGGCAGAGAGAGTAGTGGGGGTAGGTGATGGGCAGATAGAGAGGGTGGAGGAGGGAAAAGAGAATGTGTGATGAGTGGCTGAAGAAGACAGAAAAGGAACAGAGGGAGAGGAGTTACTGGAAATTGGAGAATTTACTGTTCATGATGCTAGGTTGTAGAATATCCATCCTTCTCACCAAGCCGCTGACAGGGCAGCCTATTTACTTCTTTCGTTTTCTTATCCCTCTTCTGTTCCCTGAGGAGTACTGGCTAATTAACACTGTTGAGGAGGTCTTCAAGTGATTATGCTCTGACACTTCACCACTATCACTTCCACAAAACAAGATTAGCAGCATCATTTCACCCACAGCTACCCTCCCCTCCTCTCTGGACCAAATCCTGACTATAACCATGTTACTCCATTTTGTATTCAGAATGATAAGTATGGATTTTAATTATGTAGCAGGCAGAATTATTTCTCCCCCCTGCCATGGAACGAATATAGTCTCAGGATTAATCAGTAGGAAACCTGATACAAATTTGCTAGCAGGTTTAAACATCTGTAGAGCTCCATTTCCTTCAAAGTATCCTCACTAAAAATTCAGTCACATTTCATAATGAGATCTGTTTTATATATCCTAGAACATTGAGCATAGAACAGAAACAGGTCCTCTGGCTTGCAATATTGTGCTGGACTAATTAGGATAGTAATTAAATGCCTAAATAAAGTAATCCTTTCTGCCTACACAATGTCCATATCTCTCCATTCTGTGAACAATCATCTGCCTTAACCAAAAGCCCCTGAACACCTCTATCATACTTAGCCCATTGCAATCACCCTTGGCAGCACATTCCAGCTAACCTTTGCTCCCTGTTTGAACTTGCCTGATACATCTCTTTTGAATTTACCCTTAAATGCATGCTGTCTAGTATTAAACATTACTCTATCTGCAGTGTGCCTCTCATAAATTTATAAACCTCTTTCAAGTTTCTTTCTAGCCTCCATCTCTCCAGAGAAAACAACCTAAATTTCTTCAACCTCTCCTTATAGCATATGCTGTCTGATCCAGGCAGCTTCCTGGTAAATCTCCTTGGTCCCCTTTTCAAAGTCTCCACATCATTCCAATATAGGGCACCAGAATTAAATGCAATACTTCAGATGCAGCTTAACCAGGGTTTATAAAGTGTAATATACTTCCTGGCTCTTGAATTCAGTGCCTCAACTAATAAAGGCAAGCATGTCACATGCCTTCTTTATCACCGCATCGACCTGTGGTGCCACTTCCAAGGAAAACATCCAGAATGTTTTCTCCCCTCTTATTGTGAAAGGACATACAAGCACACACTGATTCCTATTCCCATTTAACAGCTGGCAGTGCAGAGAGGGAAACACTCTTGCTGAGGGATGTGGAAATGAAATGTTTCCTGTACAACATCTGACCCTCTGGCCAGTAGAGAAAAGCCTCCAGTACCTCTGAAACTACCTTGGAGACACAAAAGATCACAGATGCTGGTGTGAGGGGATCCAGGAGCGCCCCTATTAACTGTTTGAAGAGAGACAGAGAGAGACATTTATCATTGATGGTTTGTTTGGAAAGGAGAGAGAGAGACCAAGATTGACGGTTGGACTGACACGGGAGTTAACTTTAGAGCTTTACTTTGGAGATAAAAACTGAGCAGCTCGAAGGTTGCTATGGTGACCAACAGGCCATTATTGATGTTACATCCAAGGACTTGTTACCTGCTCGCATTCCTTTACAGACGAAGGGAGGAGGGGCTCTTTGACTGACAGGTGATGCTCAGCCTGGTGAAATAAATGGGAGGTCAGATGATACAGACCTCAGGACACATGATCTGGACACTGAATGAGCATTGTTGTGCCCACAGAGAAAGTGGGTTTTGGAGGATCGATCAGGCCGATCGATCCAAATTGCTATTCCAGTGAAAGAGAAGGGGTTGACTGGTGGGGAGTTGTCTATGTGTTCACCCTTGCTGGGGTGATAGTTCCGCCACAGGAAAACCGATCCCCCTGGGTAAAGTCATAGTCGGTGACTGGTAAAGGATTTTGGAGGACGACGAGAAGATTGACGGCATCAGCTCACCTGAAGACTCAAATCTCTCCCTCTCTCTCTCTCTCTCTCTCCATCGCTATTCAACTAAATACCACAAACTGAACTGAACTGAACTTTACTCAACATCGTAAGACTGTATCTTTTTACCCCTAGACTTAAAGAAGCTTGGTTTTTCATACATATATATTCCACACTTACTTTTATATATAATCATTGCTAACCTGTTTGATTTATCTACATTTATATTACTGTATTGCGTAGTTACTAATAAATATTAGTACAGTAGTTTATAGCAATACTGGACTCCAAAGTGGTTTCTATTTCTGCTGGTTTCTTTATCCCCGTCACGGGGTACGTGACACCGGAATCTGGAGCCACAATATGCTGGTAGAGCTCAGAAGGTCAAGTAGCATTTGTGGGAGGAAAGGAATTGTGGATGTTTTGGGTCAAAACCCTGCCTCAGGATTGAGAGTGGAGAGGTGAGATGGCCAGCCTGAAGAAGAGAAGTAGCAAGAGAGGATTCTGAGGCAATTGACATCACACCTGCTCATATCCCCTAGCTGCCTGTCATCTTACACCTCTCCTCAGTCCACCAATTGTCTTGGAATCCTTTCTTGCTACTCCTCTTCTCCTTTTTGTACTGGCATCTCATCTGTGCAGTCTCAATTTTTTCACGTCAGTTCCAATCACGTTTTCACTTCTTTTTTAAGCATGTTCCCTATGTTACATCAGTGACTATACTTCAGTAGCTGTAAAGCCTAGCGATGCTCAAGCCCTATGTGTGAGAGATCATGTCTCCCAAATTTGATTGAGTTTTTTTGAAGGAGTAACTAAGAATGTTGATGAAGGCAGGATGGTAGACGTACTCTATATAGACTTTAAGGATTTTGATAAGTTTCTGCATGGTATGCTGCTATGGAAAGTCATATTGCATGTGATCCAGGGAGAGTTAGCTAACTAGACACAGATTTGGCTTGGTGGTGGGAGCAAAGGGTGATGTGGAAGGTTGCTTTCCACACTGGAAGCCCATGACCAGTGGGTTGCCTCAGGGGTCAGTGCTGAGGCCATTGTTGTTTGTTATTCATATCAATAACTTGGATGAAAATGCATAAAGCATGTTTAATAATTTTGCAGATGACATTAAAAACAGAGGTATCATAGACCATGAGGAAGGTTATCCACAATTACAGCAAGTTCTTGATAAGCAGGGTAAGTGGGTCGGGGAATGGCAAATGGAATTTATTCGAGTAAGTACGAGGAGTTGCATTTGGGGAAGTCAAGTCAGGGTAAGACTTCCACAGTGAATAGGGCCTGGGAAGCATTATAGAACAGAGGGACCTCAATTACAGGTATATACCGTAGTGGCGTCACAGATAGACAGTGTGGTGAGGATTTTGGCACACTAGACTTCATCAGTCAAGGCATTAAGTATAGAGGTTTGCATTTTGTATTGCAGTTGTACAAGTCATTACTGAAGTATTGTGTTCAGCATTGATTACGCTATCAAAGTAAAGCTGGAAAGGTGTACACAAATGGTGGTCATAGGGAGAAGATGGGCAGTCAGGGACTTTATTCTTTGTAGTGTAGGAGTAATGGGTGAGAGGAGAAAGTTTAAAAAGAGACCAAGTCTTCACACAGAGGATCGTATGTATATGAAACAAACTACTGGAGGAAGTGGTTTGGGCAAGTACAATAACAACAATTAAAAGGCATTTGGATGGTAACGAGTTAGGGGGATTAGAGCCAAATGTAGATGTGCTTATATGGGCATCTGGACCTGGATGGATAAATTGGGCCAAAAGAACTATTTCTCTTTTGTATGACTCCAACCTCTCAACAATTTAAACACATATTACCATTTTCTGTTTTTTTTCCTGTCGAAATCAGTCTCTCTGAATTTCTCTGTTATTTTATATTTATCACATTCTTGGCCACTCATACATCCTCTCCACAGCTCATTTTCCCACCTAGCTTTGCATTGTCATCAATCTTAGGATCCATTTACTCTGTCCCCTCCTTGATATTGATTATAACTAATTAATATATCAAGGTTTCACCAGACCACTCATAGCCTTGGACTATGAAGTGTTATACATCTGGGTGGACTGTTTTATTATTGCCTACTCTTTGGCTATTAACATTGCAACAATGGTAGTCAATGAGTAGAAAGCAATGCTAACTCTTCTTCAACTCTGAAATGGTTGAAGAAGGCAGAGCAGAGTGAAGATGGCACTAAATGGCAACTTCTTTGCTTGCATCTTCGGAAACAGCTCTATTTCCATCTTTAATATCTTTATTTTTCCCTTTCAGGGTTTTTGTGAAGACCCTGACCTGGGATTACACACTGACTAGGGTTCTTTGCGGAAATGGAACCCGTTCTCGGGGTTTCATAACTGGTCATTGTTGTTCGGCAGGCCAAGGGCTTGGCCTAAGTATTCAGCTGGGCTTTGGAAGCCTAGGACCTTGGGGCTCTGGAGATGGGCGGATCGAGGGTCGGTGTCATGACAGGAGACCCGTGTGCTGTCAGGGGAATCGGAATATCTGTGGCTATGTGTCCAGAGACTCGTGATTGTGATCTTTGGGCACAGAGTTCGAAAAAAGGCAACTTTGTGGACTTTTAAAATTGTAAACCAGCAAGTGGTTTGTTATTTCTCCCTGCTCGCTGTGAAAATGAAGACATGTCTTTCTCCCTTATTAGGGAGAGAGAGAACCTGTAGTGTGTCGAATGCTGGGTGAACAATGCAGTCTTTGGGGTAGCTGCAAATCTGTGTCTTGCTGTTGCTTTGCTCGTGCTTGAGTGTTTGGTGGCGGGTCCCGATGCTTTGTTTTGTTGGTGGGGGGAGGGGGGATTGTTGCTTGCTGCCGCTCACATGTGGGAGGGGGGAGCTGGGAATGAACTTTGGGTTTCTAACATTTGACTGTCGTTCATTCTTTGGGCATTCTGTTTTTGTGGATGGTTGCGAAGAAAAGCATTTCAGGATGTATATTGTATACATTTCTCTGACATTAAATTGTATCTTTAAACTTTTAAACCACTGTATTCACTGAAAAGTGTGATTAAGAAAAGCCAATGCTCAGGTTTGAGAAAACAAAAGCCCCTTGCCACTGCCTTTCAATTCCATTTCTTCTCACCTCCCCTACCTGGTACCACATGCTTGTCATCCTACACCCCTCCTCAGTCCAGCAATCACCTCTGAATTCCTTCATGCCTCGCTCTTTCTCCTCTTTGTCCTGGCCTCCTCACCTCTCTGCTCTCATTCCTGATGTGGGGTTTCAACTCAGAATGTTGAAAATTTCATGATGGTTTGATTACCTCAGAAATGCTAACCTCATGGGATTTTTATACACAATATTTTCTAGAGTTTACAGAGAATGGTTGTGAAAAACAAAAAAAAAATCCAGTGGGCAGCATTTCTGTGGGTGAAAATGCCTTGTTATTGAGAGAGGTCAGAGGAGAATGGCCAGAGTAGTTCAGGTTGACAGGAAAGCGACATTCACTCAAATAACCATGTGTTACAACACTGATGTGCAGAAGAGCATCTCTGAATGCACAACACGTTGAACCATGAAGTGAATGGGCTACAGCAGCAGAAGACCACGAGCATACACTCTGTGGCTATTTCATTAGGTACACTATTTGACCACTGATCAATTACCCCATCCCCACCTCCTTCCGGTCAGTTGTTTTGTTGATTTCTGTCAACAAAGTACTTTTAAGGTCCAGTCTCTGAAAGCTCAGAATATATTGAGGCAAAGGAGTTTTGAGGGACTGGAACATTCATCTGAGGAGAGTAATCAACAACTTCAAGAGAGAAGGAAAAGGTAAAGATTTTCAATAATATTTGCAGTGATTACATACTCTGATGGTTTTTGTTCTGGGTTCGTCATGGACCTCAGCTCATGAAGAAATGCCAAGGAGAAGAACAACATAAGGAATCTTTAAAACTATGTGGAAAGCTCGACAGACTAGGCAGAGTTTTTGAAGGGATAACAGAGTTAACATTTGGGTTTGATCAGTTGTTGTGACTGAAAAGTAGTCAACCTGAAACATGAACTCTGTTTCTCTTTCCAGATGCTGCCTGAATTGCCGAGTATTTGCAGCATTTCTTTCCTTATTTCAGATTTCCAAAATCTGCAGTACTTTGCTTTCAGAAATAAAATCAGACAATGTTTGACAAGCATGGAAGCCAGGAAATCATAGTACAGCCATTCAGTCACAACCAGGAAGGTCAAAAGGTTCACTATTTCAATGAATACCTCTGGCAGATTGGTATCAATGGCTACATACAATTACAGAGCAGCAACTACCTTTCCATCAATTATTTAGACAGGCAGACACTTCAAAAAGACTGCACTATCATGTGAAAAATTGGCATATATCTGATTAAATTATTCTTATTCATTCATAGAATATTCCATATGTCTGACATGAATTCAATTTTTCATCAGGATGCCATCTGAAGTGTGTGGTGAATCTCTGGAAGTCTATTTACTGGATGGCTATGAATGCTAGATAAACAGATGTATTTAAAAAGGGAAGCAGATCTGAGAAGAAAAGCATATTTTAAGAGATCAGGGAACTGACAACTATGAGGAACTGGAACAGAAGGGATGAGACCTGCGGTAGAGCAGGAATAAATATATTGAAGGGTGATTCAGGCTTGTGGGGCCAAATGGCTTACTCCTGTTTCTATTTTCTCAGGTTCTCGAACTGCCATCGGGAGCTGCAGGCAGACACGCGGTAGCGTGTTTGGAACTACCCGCTCGGGGCGGACCTTCTGGGGACAGTCTGACGTCACATCTGCCCCGTGTGTCGGAGGGGCCCATGGGAGGGGAGATTTAAGCGCGTGATTTTGAATCAGTAAAGGCATTCTGAGTTCAGCTCTCTCTGCCTCCGTGTGTTTCTTTAGTAGCGTGTTTGGGCGCGACTACACCCTCATAATTATGATTGACAAGAAACTTGTTCATGCCTTGATCGAAACAAAATCTTGACATATCTTTGACATTGAAAGGCACTTGGACAGGTATATGGATAGGACAGAATTAGAGACATATGGGCCATGGGTGGGCAAAATGGATTATCTTAGGAAGCCATGGTGGTTGGCATGGACCAGTTGAGTCGAAGGATCTGTTTCCATGATACTTTGCTCTACAACTCTATGACTGCTCCTGTTCTAGTTATGGAAATTTGGAGACAGGAATATTTCTCATATTTGAAGAAGTGGTTTTAAACATTGTTAGATTAGAATACTTTATAACATAAGCAACATACTGTGGGTATTGGAAATCTGAGACCATTTTGAGATAATCTGACAAACTACGGCAGTCAGAATCATTGGTTTAGAGATAAGATTGCAGAGCACAGATTTACATCAGGGGAAGAAAAATCCCTTTGCTGAGTGAAATGCTGTTAAGCTTGAAGGAATCAGTATTCACTGATAAAAGTAAAAGCATCATCTCAATATAGGTCAATCAGAAATTAATATGAAATTTTGGAATAGTTTCTTTTGAGTTCAAAAGTAGTAATCCATGAAAGGAAAAAGCTTTATCTCAGTGGAAGAACTTGCTTTGATGAAATCAATTAGAAAATGTCATTATGGATTATAAAAACATAGTTTTAAGCAGAAGGTGATATTCCAAGATAGAAAGTGTTTATATTCTAGTGTATGGAATTTTTGATCAGGTGAAGCATTCATAAAACTATATAAGACAAAGGAGCAGTTTGCTGTGTGATTCGAGCATGGCTGATTTATTTTCTATCTCAACCCCATTCTCTTGCCTTCTCCCCATAACCTTTGACACCCTTACTAATCAAGAACCTCTGCTTTAAATACACTCAATGACTTGGCCTCCATTGCCATCTGTGGCAATGTATTCTACCAATTCACCACTTTCTAGCTAATGAAATTCCTCTTCATCTCTGTTTTAAGATGAGAAGGGGTATATTCAAAGATGATGTTTGGAGTAAGTTTTATTTTACAGAGTGATGGGTGCCTGGAATGTGCTGCCAGGGGTGGTGGTTGTGGAGACAGATTGATGGAAGTATCTAACAGCCCCTTAGATAAGTGGATGACTGCACAGAGAATATGGTATAGGAGCCGCGAGGTAATGTTGCAGCTCTAAAAATCTCTGGTTAGACCACACTTGGAATATTGTGATCAGTTCTGGTTGCCTCATCTTAAGATGTGCAAGCTTTTGAGAGGGTGCAGAGGAGATTTACCGGTATGCTGCCTGGATCAGAGAGCATGTCTTATGAGGAAAGGTTGAGTGAGCTAGGACTTAACTCTTTGGAGTGGAGGAGGATGAGAGGTGACTTGATAGAGATGATAAGAGGCATAAATAGAGTGGACTAGCAGCACTGTGGATAATGTGTAGGCAGAAAGGATTTTATTTTATTTAGAGATACACCATGGTAACAGGCTCTTGCGGCCCAACTAGTCCGCACCGTCCAATTATACCCATGTCGCCAATTAACCTACTAATCAGTAATCTTTGGAACATGGAAGGAAACTGGAGTACCCGGATAGTGAAGGATTTTGATTTATCGGGTTTAAAGTAAGAACCAATAATTGACAGAAGAAAAGTCTTTATCTCAATATAACATTTTATTTCGACCAAGTCAATCAAATCTTGACAGGGAGACTTGTTTGTCCATGCCAATCAAAAGCTTACTTTGAAATAAAAACCAGTAGACATTTGAAGCAAAGCTTCACTGCCTTGCATTCTGTTTTGATCAAGTCAATTAAAATTTGATTTGGCAGAATATAATGATTCATTCAGCCAAAAATAATTTGTACATTGACATGAAAGCCCTCTTTCATGAATTACACATTTTTACTTGAAGCCAAGTGACTTACAGTGTCATTGTTTGATTCGCTCTCTTACTACAATAACTTTCAGGATGACTTTTCCAATTAAAAACGAAGTGATTTCAATATACCACGATCCTCTTCATCAAAGCAGCTTCTTCCATTGAACTAGAACTATCACTCCCAAGAATAACAGTTCCCCCCTATCAATCAAATTACTTTCAATGATTCACTAGGTCTAAACAACCTCACATTGTGGTAAAGATTTTCCTATCATTGTTTATTGCTTTTCTCTTCAAATCATGTTGATCACCCTTGTCACAGATTGGTTTACTTGATGAAAGCATTGTCACTCAATAAGATGTAACTTTTGTCAATACGAATATGTAAGTATAGCAAGTACATTTGAAGCTATCGCACTTGTTGGCTTCTGTTAGTCTCAACAGTGTATTTTAAAGCACCCAGTGTTGCCAAGAGATTATTATCAGTAATACCTACCAGCATATTAATTCTGGCTCATAGACTACCTCTGTATACACAACAGGTTTGGTTTTGTTTATTGTTGCTGTCAGATAAGACCTTAAGACCATTAAAATTAGGCCATTCAGCCCTTTGAGTCTGCTCCACTCTTCCATCATTTATTATCCCTCTCAACCCCATTCTCCCAACGCCCCCCTGTAATGTTTGGCGCTCTGACTAATCGAGAACCTATAAACCTCTGCTTTTGATGTATCAAGATGCAGTAATAAGCTTTAGCTGTGTGCTTGGATCATATAAATAATTCAGACAGATCACTACATATGTAATTGATGAAGATATTTCAAGAGGAAAAAACAGCAGAATGTGGAAGATGCTGTTACAGTTAAAGTTCAGAGTTCAAAGTAAAATTTATAGTCAGAGTACATACATGTCACCTCATACAACCCTGAAATTCTTTTTCTGTGGGCAAATCTCTAGAACTGTAACTATAAACAGTGGGCGACAAACTGTGCAAATGCAGATATAAACAAATAGCGATAAATAATGAGCATGAAATAACAAGATAAAAGGGTACTTTGATGAATGTAGTTATCCCCTTTTGTTCAAGAACCTGATGGTTGAGGGGTAACTGTAACTGTTCTTGAACCTGTGGTATGTGTCCTGTGAAACTTGTACTTTTTACTTGATGGCAGCAGTGAGAAAAGAGCCTGGGTGGTGGGGATCTCTGAGGATGGATGCTGCTTTTCTATGGCAATATTTTATGTAGATGTGCGCAATGGTTGGGAGAGTTTTTCCCGTGATGTACTGGGCCGAATCTATGACCTTCTGTAGGATTTTCCACTCAAAGTCATTGGTGTTCCCATACCAGGCTGGAATGCAGCCAGTCAGCACGCTTTCCACCACACATCTGTAGAAGTTTGCCAAGGTTTTTAATGACATGCTGAATCTCCGCAGACTCCTGAGAAAGCACAGGAGCCGTTGTGCTTTCTCCGCAATTATATTTACATACAGAGAAAGTGCAGAGCAGATAAACAAATAAACTGCAAGGAGAAAACAGGAGATGGAGAACACCATGAGGAGATAGATTGAGAAATCAGGAGTTCATCCTTTGGTGTATAAGAGATCCAATCAAGAGTCTGATAACTTGAGTTTCAAGGTACGTGTTCTCAAGCTTTTATGTCTTTTGGGTGATTGGAGAGGGGAAAAGAGGGAATGACTGGGGTGGGAGGGGTCCTTGATTAAGTTGGATGCTCCCAAAGCCGTTAGCAATGTAGATAGAGTAAATGGAGTGGAGGCTGTTTTGCACGACGGACTGGGCTGGATTCAAAACTCTGCAATTTCTTGCATTCCATGGTGTAACAGTAAACACTGTTGACTGGTGATAAGGATGATTAAAACATTGCACATCAGCTTTGTGAAAGCAAATCTTTGAAGCAGCTCCCAAGCAGATAAATATTGTTGCCCACAGGATCACAAAACACCACAGCTGGAGTGGAAAAGTTGGATCAGAGGAGGGTTTACCTGGAGGACTGAGTTGATAAATCTGCTCAGATTGCTGCAGCTGGAGAGAAACACTGATAACAGGAACATCAAAGGTGCAGGAAAATGGAGAAATAGGTAGAGAAGCCTCAGGGGCTGAACATCACAGCTGAAAATATTCTATACTCTATAAAATGGCGGCACAATAAGAAACCTTGACATGTTCAGTCAAGTACTGAGGTCTCATGCAGCACCCACTGAAATGATGGAAATATCCTTTATGGCCAACTATATTCTCAAAGCTGAAGATCACATGGAAAGCATGTTGCCATAAGGAGTTTGAGAAGGCTGTCAAAGCCTTGACTTGCTTTCAAACAATACAGCAGTATAATATCAGTTATAGGCATAGGCCAAGAAAAGATAGATGGAGTTTAATCTAAGAAAAAGTGAAGCATTGCACTTTGAGAGGTCTAATATAATAGGGAAGTATACAATTAAAAGCAGGACCATTAGCAGTATTGATGTACAGAAGCATCTCGGGGTCCAAGTCCAACTCACTGAAAGTGGACAGGTTGGTGAAGGGTGTGATTTTGTCTTGTCTTCATTCATCAGGACATTGACTATAATCATCAAGAAGTCATGTTACAACTGCATAAAGCTTTGGATAGGCCATACTTGGAGTACTGTGTGCACTTTTGGTTGCCCCATTACTGGAAGGATGCAGACAGGGTCTTTGAAAAGGGCGCAAAAGAAGTTTTCCATGGTCCTGCCTGCATTAGATGGTATGAGCTACAAGGAGAAGTTGGAGACACCTGGCTTGTTTTATCTGTAGAGAAGCAGGCAGAAGGGAGCCCTGACAGAAATTCATAAGATTATCATATCAAATCAAATCAGATCAAATCAAGTTTAATTATCATTGAACCATACATGGATACAGCCAAATAAAACAGCATTCCTTCGAGGCCAAGGTGCAAAACATACACAGCACATTCAAAATAGTGCACATGTAATGGCTTCTCTGTAATGTTCACTGCTGAGGTAACGGTTTCTCTGTAGCAGCAACATTTGGGTTATGGGTGGAGATAACAGGACTATGGTATGCATGTTAGCCAATTGGAGATTGTTGCTTTGTCTTGTGTACCTGGAAGGATGTTTTATCGCAGTCTTTTTGTCGAGGAGAGATGAAGAGGGAAGACGCGTGTGGAGGGATCTGCTAAACCACCGGACGGAGTGGACTGGGATCTGAGGGTCCGAAGGTCGGTGACGCTCGGAGGAGGCCGATGGTGGAAGAATGACTACTGAGTGAGCTCCAGCGTGAACTTGAATTGGGCCCTTTTTTTATTTTCATTACTCACCCTATATTCAGATTAAGATTCATAAAGTTCAATCATTTTATTGCATATGGTGTACTGTCTGATATTTTGCGTTGTGGGTTTGTAACTGAGGGTACATTACACAGCATGCACACAAACATGATTTCCCAATTTGGTGGGGCCGAAGGCTGTTTCCCCTAGATGAACATTAGCTGGGCGAGCCTGAGGGACATGTCAGAATGGGAATGGGATGTGGAATTAAAATGTGTGGCCACTGGGAGATCCTGCTTTCTCTGGTGGACAGAGCGTAGATGTTCAGCAAAGCGGTCTCCCAGTCTGCGTCGGGTCTCGCCAATATATAAAAGGCCACATCGGGAGCACCGGACGCAGTATATCACCCCAGTCGACTCACAGGTGAAGTGTTGCCTCACCTGGAAGGACTGTCTGGGGCCCTGAATGGTGGTAAGGGAGGAAGTGTAAGGGCATGTGTAGCACTTGTTCCGCTGACACAGATAAGTTCCAGGAGGGAGATCAGTGGGGAGGGATGGGGGGAACGAATGGACAAGGGAGTTGTGTAGGGAGCGATCTCTGCGGAATGCGGGGGGGGGGGAGGGAAAGATGTGCTTAGTGGTGGGATCCTGTTGGAGGTGGCGGAAGTTACGGAGAATAATATGTTGGACCCGGAGGCTGGTGGGGTGGTAGGTGAGGACCAGGGGAACCCTATTCCTAGTGGGGTGGTGGGAGGATGGAGTGAGAGCAGATGTACGTGAAATGGGGGAGATGCGTTTAAGAGCAGAGTTGATAGTGGAGGAAGGGAAGCCCCTTTCTTTAAAAAATGAAGACACCTCCCTCGTCCTAGAATGAAAAGCCTCATCCTGAGAGCAGATGCGGCGGAGACGGAGGAATTGCGAGAAGGGGATGGCGTTTTTGCAAGAGACAGGGTGAAAAGAGGAATAGTCCAGATAGCTGTGAGAGTCAGTAGGCTTATAGTAGACATCAGTGGATAAGCTGTCTCCAGAGGCAGAGACAGAAAGATCTAGAAAGGGGAGGGAGGTGTCGGAAATGGACCAGGTAAACTTGAGGGCAGGGTGAAAGTTGGAGGCAAAGTTAATAAAGTCAACGAGTTCTGCATGCGTGCAGGAAGCAGCGCCAATGCAGTCGTCGATGTAGCGAAGGAAAGGTGGGGGACAGATACCAGAATAGGCACGGAACATAGATTGTTCCACAAACCCAACAAAAAGGCATGCATAGCTAGGACCCATACGGGTGCCCATAGCTACACCTTTAGTTTGGAGGAAGTGGGAGGAGCCAAAGGAGAAATTATTAAGAGTAAGGACTAATTCCGCTAGATGGAGCAGAGTGGTGGTAAAGGGGAACTGATTAGGTCTGGAATCCAAAAAGAAGCGTAGAGCTTTGAGACCTTCCTGATGGGGGATGGAAGTATATAAGGACTGGACATCCATGGTGAAAATAAAGCGGTGAGGGCCAGGGAACTTAAAATCATCGAAAAGTTTAAGAGCGTGAGAAGTCTCACGAACATAGGTCGGAAGGGATTGAACAAGGGGTGATAAAACAGTGTCGAGGTATGCAGAAATGAGTTCGGTGGGGCAGGAGCAAGCTGAGACAATAGGTCGGCCAGGACAGGCAGGTTTGTGGATCTTGGGTAGGAGGTAGAAACAGGAAGTGTGGGGTGTGGGAACTATAAGGTTGGTAGCAGTGGATGGGAGATCCCCTGAGCGGATAAAGTCGGTGATGGTGTGGGAGACAATGGCCTGGTGCTCCTTAGTGGGGTCATGATCGAGGGGTAAATAACAGGAGGTATCCGCGAGTTGTCACTGTGCCTCGGCAAGGTAGAGGTCAGTACGCCAGACTACAACAGCACCCCCCTTATCGGCGGGTTTAATAATAAGGTTAGGATTAGTGCGGAGGGAGTGGAGAGCAGAGCGTTCGGAAGGAGTAAGGTTGGAATGGGGACAAGGTGCGGTGAAGTCGAGACGGTTGATGTCCCGACGGCAATTAGCGATAAAGAGATCCAGAGCAGACAGAAGACCAGAGCGGGGTGTCCATGAAGAAGAGGAGGGTTGAAGATGGGAGAAGGGGTCATCGGTGGGGGTGGAAGAGTCCTTGCCGAAGAAGTAGGCTCGGAGACGGAGACGGCGGAAGAAAAGTTCCGCATCGTGGCGAACACGGAACTCGCTGAGGTGTGGGCGAAAGGGAACAAAGGTGAGGCCCTTACTGAGGACTGAGCGTTCTGCCTCCGACAGTTGAAGGTCGGAGGGGATGGTAAAGACCCGGCACGGATGAGAGCTGGGATCAGAGGAGGGACGGGGGAGGCTGGGGGTGTCAATGGAGAGGGGAGGGTTGGGGTGAGAGGAGTCGACTGGGGTGATATACTGCGTCCGGTGCTCCCGATGTGGCCTTTTATATATTGGCGAGACCCGACGCAGACTGGGAGACCGCTTTGCTGAACATCTACGCTCTGTCCGCCAGAGAAAGCAGGATCCCCCAGTGGCCACACATTTTAATTCCACATCCCATTCCCATGCTGACATGTCTATCCACGGCCTCCTCTACTGTAAAGATGAAGCCACACTCAGGTTGGAGGAACAACACCTTATATTCCGTCTGGGTAGCTTCCAACCTGATGGCATGAACATCGACTTCTCTAACTTCCGCTAGGCCCCACCTCCCCCTCGTACCCCATCTTTACTTATTTTTATGCACACATTCTTTCTCTCACTCTCCTTTTTCTCCCTCTGTCTCTCTGAATATACCTCTTGCCCATCCTCTGGGTCGCCCCCACCCCTTGTCTTTCTTCCCGGACCTCCTGTCCCATGATCCTCTCGTATCCCCTTTTGCCAATCACCTGTCCAGCTCTTGGTTCCATCCCTCCCCCTCCTGTCTTCTCCTATCATTTTGGATCTCCCCCTCCCCCTCCAACTTTCAAATCCCTTACTCACTCTTCCTTCAGTTAGTCCTGATGAAGGGTCTCGGCCTGAAACGTCGACTGCACCTCTTCCTACAGATGCTGCCTGGCCTGCTGCGTTCACCAGCAACTTTGATGTGTGTTGCTTGAATTTCCAGCATCTACAGAATTCCTGTTGTTTAAGTTTAATCAGCATTGTGCTCAGCGTGAACATTGCAGGTTGAAGGACCTGTTCCTGTGCTGTACTGTTCTATGTTCTAAAGCAGGGGTTCCCAACCTGGGGTCTACGGACTACTTGGTTAATAGTAGTGGTCCATGGCATAAAAAGGATTAGGAACTCCTGTTCTAAAGCTATTCTAGTGATGGGAATTGATTCTACATTTAGCAATCTTGTGGATCCACATTAAAGGCAAAAATAATTTGTTCACTGAAGTAGTACAGGAACTGGAATATTATTTCAATCCATAGTCATTTGAAATAGCAAAGTGCTGCTTATTGGGTCCAAAGATTGGAAGAAACTGTGACTAATGATTTTTTGTTTTATTGGAAGGTTTATCTAGGTATTGCAATGCAAGTGGGATAAATCTATTTTTGGTTTGAAAGAAAACATATCCAGTCCATATTATCAAGCACACATCTTACCTGTGAATTGACTTGTAAGATTGCTGCCTCAATGGAAATGGCTGCAAAAGATGTTAAGGAATTTTATTATCCTCCAGGAAAAATGCCATGGCAACAACTCAGCATCATGTGACTATTTGTGATCACCACAGACTACACCCCCCCACCCCCCAACAGCATTACCCCAACTGCCCCACACAGCTTCTCCACAGTCTGGCTGCAGATACAATAGCAAGCACTCTGCACTGAGCTTATCAGGTGGAAATGTGCTTCAGGTGTCAGAAAAAGGGACAAAGGCAATGAGATGCAAGTCTAACCCTAGTGCTTCAGGTGCATTCCCTGCATAGAAATGAAATTTATCCAAGGAGAGGAAGCCTGCTTAAGACAAACCTAATTCTGATGGAGCAGAACTGGACATGTGTCTCATCTGACATACAAGATGTGATGTGAAATGGCCAGGAACAGCAAAATTGCAAGGTAAAACTACAAATAAGTGAGTGGGCTACAGAAATTAATTTGTTAGTAAGCAGTGAATTATTCTGTCATGGTGGGGATAATGAGCACATGAACTACAGATAGTCCCAAGACATTCGTGTGAAGTACTTAAGGTACTAGATCAAACACAATACACACAAACAGGCCCTAAGACCCAACTGGTCCATCCCACCCAAAGTTCCTGTCTATGCTAGTACTATTTTCCTTCACTTGGCTATATGCCCCTAAACCTTTCCTATCCATGAATCCTGTCTAGGTAGCTTTGAAATATTGTTAATGTATCTACCTCAACCACTCTCACGGTGAAAAAACTGTCCCTCAAATTCCTATTAAATCTCTCCCATTTCACTTTAACTCTAAGCCTTCTAGTTTCATTATTCTCCGACTCTCTGGAAACAGACTGCGAGTTTTGACACTGTTTAGGTCCCTCATATTTTATGTCGTTAATCATGAGCACAGGATGATGTCAGTCAGTCACAGTAGTCGAAAGCTCTGGTACAATAGAGAAGGACAGACCTTAGAAATGAATAGAAGAGTACGTTTTCAAACGTTGACCAATTCAGATATGTGCCCACATATTGATATGTAGTAATTAAACAATAGACAAATCAAGGATGTTAGAATTGGGGCTTAAAAAGTCATCTTCAATGTCATGGGAACCTGAATCTTAAATTAATTATTCTCAGAACATGCTGGAATTGTAAATCTGAAGATTGTAGCTGAAAACGTCGCCAGCCATCAACAAAGATCTAGAAAATTTAGTACAAAACAAAACCATCAAAGACGCACCCCCGCCCCAGATATGAAGTGGCTGACAAAGAGATACATCATTTTCTCATCAAAAAGACAACAAATAACCTTCTGATCCCAAACAACATTCATTTTACAGTTTGACATCTGGGATCATGTATTCAAGATTCATGATTCAACAGGTGAGATTGATTTGTCCATCCCATAGTATACTTGATCATGGACCTCACTTCACATCACCTCTAACTGAATGATTCATAAGGTGCAGTGGTATCAAACTCTCATTCATTTTCAACACCACCCAGCCTCTGAGGTTCTTAAGGAACCGATGAACATGAAGTACTTCTTTCATGAAATATAACTTCTGTCTTTATATGTGGGGATTTATAATAGGACATTCACTATGAATAAAATTTACCTACATCTTCAATATGGGACAATTGAAGGATATGGGACAAATGGGACAATGGGAGAAGATGGTGGCGCGATGCAGCTCGCAGCGGCCACTCCAGTGGTGATGTCTGTTATTTGTCAAGTAGGGTGCCATGCACAATCCTGATTTGATGGAGACAGACGTGAGAGCACGGAGGAACATCTAGTAAAACTTCTGAAATGCCTGCTTTGCTGCTGCTGCTACTGTGTGGTCCAGAATCTCCGGAGGAGAAGGCTCTAAGTCCTCGGCTTTGCTTGTTGCTTGGTGGCCGGGGTGGGGTCGAAGCACTCGGCAGAGGATGGTGCTCGGAGAGGCTGTGTCGGAGGGGCTGGTCAGAGGCTCAAAGTTTTCGGACGGACTCAGAGTCTGCTACGGTCGGGTGCTTCCAATGGTGCTGTATCAGCAGGCTAGCGGCGCTTGGAGGGTCACGGCGGGGAGTATTTCTCCCTTCTGCCGCCTGCATGAGATAATGAGTCTATCGGGACTTTGAGACTTTTTTTTACCGTGCCCATGGTCTGCTCTTTATCAAATTATGGTATTGCTTTGCACTGTTGTAACTATATGTTATAATTACATGGTTTTGTCAGTTTTAGTCCTGTGTTTTCTTGTGATATCATTCTGGAGGAACGTTGTATCATTTTTTAATGCATGCATTTCTAAATGACGATAAACGAGGACTGAGTGTCCTCATAATCTAATCTAATTGAGAAAAGGGGTATTTAAGACCTCAGAGAGGGCAAAAATGCTTGGTGTCTACTGGAAGCTAATGATCAGTTTCCTGCTTTATGTTTCTGAGATCTGGGTTACTCACAGCAGGCGTTTCAAAGTAACACCAAAGCTGGCTCTGTAAAATTCTTAAAGTTCACTGAAAATAGAAGCAAACTAGTGTCCTCTCCCAGGCTACAGTCAAAGTCATTTTATTGTCATATGCACAAGTACATGTATGCAGAGGTGCAATGAAAAACTTACTTGCAAGCAGCATTAGAGACACATTGCATCAGATAAGCAACATTCACAAGAAAAAGATAAATTATATACGATTTTTTTCAAGAATGAATGCCGTGCAAAATGATCAAAGTATTGCTAAATTGTAGTAGCTAAGGTTTTGCTGGTAGGTTGAAGAACTGAATTGTTGAAGTGAAGCAGCTGTTCTTGAACCTGGTGGTGTAGGACTTCCGACTTCTGTACCTCCTGCTCGATATTAGTAGGGAAAAGATGGCATAGCCCAGTTGGTGGGAATCATTAACTATGTATATTGCTTTCTGGAGACAACCTCACCTGTAGGTACCACTAATGGTGGGGAGGGATATGCCCATGATGCATCGGGCAGAGCCCACTACTCTGCAGCTTTTTACCATTCCTGTACATTTGAATTGCCATGTTAGATTATGATAGAAACATTCAGGATACTTTCAACAGTACATCTGTAGAAGCATGTTAGTGTTCAGTGACGAGCTGAACCTCCTTAATGTCCTAAGAAAGCAAAGATGTTGGAGCGCCTTTCTTACTTCAGCACTGAGGCCTTAGTTAAAACTCAACCAGCTTTGTTGGGTACACTATGCACCTGGCTGATACTAAGCATCCAAAAAGGCATTTTATTCCAAGCTCTTTTGTGTGGATAACTTACCCAGCAGATAAAGAAAAATAGATGCAATCTACCTTGACAAAACACAGGATCCTCACCTACTATTGGAAATCAGTGGTCCATGACCACTCAAAGTTAGGAAAGATAAGAAGCATTTGGTATTTTATTAACAACTTCAGATCCATGTCTTAAGTTTCATTGTACGTAATCTCGAAGTGAATTGTTTTCAGTTTAATCCATGAAAGTTAAAGGTTTATCTCCACTAGTGAATCAAACCGTGACAAAGTAGTTTAATGGAGATTTGGTTGGATGAAAAGTATACATGATAAGAAGAGATTTGTTGCAGTGAAATAAATTATTTTGACGAGCTGAAAAAAGTAGTGGGAAGGCTTATTCTAAGTCCCTTCACTTTAAGTAAATAAAGTAATAATCCATGAAAAAGCAGATAGAAGCTAAGGGTAAGTGATAGGCGGATTTCACCACCACACACACCAACCACTGACTTCAGTCATAAGCCACCTCCTCTCCCATCTCCCATTGTGAAGGGTCTGAAGTTCCCACATTGACCACAACAGCCACCTCAGAATCCGCAAAACTAGAGTGAAATCTGGTGACTCCAGATCCCAAATAAGTGCCTAAGAAGACAACAAAGAAGTCAAAATGACTTCTGTCATTCCAGTAACTTTCATGAATGAGTTTTATTGAAAACTGTTTTCCTTAATTCTACTGGGCTAGGCTGTCACTAACTAAAGTAACAGTCATGCAGCACTGAAACAGGCCCTTCAGCTGAAATAATCCACACCGACACCGATGTCCTTCTAAGCATTTCCCATTTGCCAAAGTTTGCCCATATCCTTCTAAACTTTTCAGTTCCACATATGTACCTAACCAAGTGTCTTCTGCATGCTGTTATTGGACTTGCCTCTACTATTTTCTCTGGCAGCTCATTTCATATATATATGACTCTCTGGGTGAAAAAGTTGCCCTCAAGTTCCTATTAAATCTCTCCTCTCACCTTAAACTTGTGTCCTGTGGTTTATGATTTCCTTTCCCTGTTAAAATGGGCCTACTCTTTTGCTCATTGCCCTGACTGATGAAGGCCAGTGTGCCAAATGCCTTCTTCATCACCCTGTCTTCCTTTGATGACACTTTCAGTGAACTGTGTACCGGAATTCCTAGGCCCTCCTGTTCTACAACACCCTCCAGAGCCCTACCTTTCATTGTAAAAGTCGAGCCGTGGTTTGACTTTCCAAAAAGCAATACCTTTCACTTATCTGAATGAACACCATTTGCCATTCCTCAGTCCAGTTACCTAGTTGATCAAAATCTCCCTGTAATCTTTGAGACTTGCTTCGTTGTATATAATGCCACCTATTTTAGTGTTATCTGCATACTTACTAACCATGCCTTGTATATTCTCACACAAATGCTTTACATATGTAAATGCTAAACTACAATGGCTCCAGCACCAATCCCTGTGCACACCATTAGTAACAGGACTCCTGTCTGAAAAGCAATTTTTCACTATCTTCCTGGTTACCTCTTCAAAACTCTCTAACAGATAGAAGAAATTGCCTTTAAACTCACGAGAGAGCATAGGCCATCAACTTTTTGCTGTTGATGTTTCTGTAGCAGGCAATTTCTTTTTTATGAGATTGAGTTGCTAGCTCAACGCTCAACCCAGCACGGATGGAAAGCGTGCACAGGAGCCGGCTGGATTCGAACTCGGGACCTTCTGCCCCAAAGTCCAGCACTGATGCCACTATGCTACCAGCCGGCCATCTCTAACAGATAGGTGAAACATAATTTTCCATGTACAAAGTCGTGTTGACTATCCCAGCTGAGTCGTCATTTTAGCAAATGCTGGTATATCTTTTCGCTCAGAATTCCTTCCAATAACTTACCCACCACTGACGTCAGGTTCACTAGCATGTAGTCCTCTCGCTTGTCTATGCTGCTCTTCTTAAGTAATGGTACAATAGTAATTACCCTCCAGACCTCTGGCATTTCTCATGTGGCTAAAGCTGATGCAAGTATCTCTGCAAGTGCCCCACAATTCCTTTCCTAGCTTCCCACAACTACCACACCAATCAAATCATGATCAATCCATCTTGAGTCCCTTGGCGAACTTCTTGCACTGTGATAAAGCTCTTTCTATCATGTTAACTAAACAAAGTTACTTTCAGTGCAACTTGTCATAACTGCATCCAAAATATTAACTATTTTATATGTCTCTTTTTTCTGAAAATTGGTTGCTGTAGCCACTTTTTAATTGTTTCTAATAAATAATCTTTTACAGACAAATATCTTCCTGTTTTTAATAATCAAACTATTGATTTTCAGTCTTGCTTATTTTGAACAGGGCTTATTTCAATGAAGTACCTTTATCTTACATGCCCCACTATGCTTTCTTTGCACGTATTTACTTTGAACAGTTTTCGGCATTTTGTTATTTTGCTGAAAGTATTCCTTTCCCTAATGAAAAAGACTTTATTTTTCTGTCATGTACTTTTCTCTTTTTATCTAGTTATCTAATATTTTTCTTCAAGGTTGTCAACTTGTGTTGGTCTTGACATTTTTGAGAAATATCCTATTGTACTACTACTTTCACAAAGATGAAGTTTTTTCTTTTATGGAATACATTTTTTAAACCTACTGGACTAAACATTTTCAGTCTTTGAAAAAAAAACACAACACTAGAAGGTGTTAGGGTAGATCAGCCATAGTCTTTTAGAATAGCAGAGGAGATGAGTGGTCATATGACCATCTGTTCTATTTCTTGTCAGTTCATCCACATGTAATGTTAACTCATTTTGTCTCATTCCACAATTGCTGTTAGGTCTGCTGAGTATTTCCAAATAAAATACTCTGAAAATACTTAGCTGATTAGGCAGCATTTGGGGGGGAGAGGGAGAAAGACAGGGGAGAGGGGAGAGGGGGAGAGGGGAGATGGGAGGAGAGGGAGAGGAAGAGAGATAGAAAGATAGAGAGATAGATATATGGAGAGAACAACGGATAGATTGGAGACCTGAACGTCATAGACGTGTTAATGGTTGCTGATTTGTCTGCAGAAGATGCAAGTTGAAGGAAATGAATGAGGATATTGGCGAGAGAGAAGGACACAACATGCAGGAACTGTGCTGATAACGCTAGCTAAGAGTGTGAAGGCTTGTTATCCCAGCTGAAAAATGAAATGCAGTTTGGTTGATGGATTTGTAGAGCATTTTTCATCTGTTTGCAATAGTGTGGTCCTGAACTTGACGTTGCTTGTCACTTTAATTTTCAATCACTCTTCCACTCACTTTGTACACTGTTCTAGTGAAATGCAACACAAGTAGCAACTCCTCTTCCAATTAGAACATGTTACAGCCTTCAGGACTCAACACCGGACTCAGCAATTTTACGATAAACAGTATTTTCCAGCTGACATAAGGAATGGCTAGTTCTGACCAACAGTTTCTGAATAATTGAGTTTTATTACAATTCTATTTTCTTACGAAGTTGTAAACAGGGCCTTGGTGAGAACACACTTATCTGCAATTTTCATCTCCTTGCATAAAAAAGTCTATTCTTGGATATAGATGGAAGTTGATTATATGGAGAGATATTGAGTAGGCTAGGGATTGGAGTAACAGGACAGTTCCAACAGAAACTATGAGGGAGGAGCTGGCCAAAGTTCAATGGAACAATACCCTAGCAGGGATGACAGTGGAACAACAATGGCAGGTATTTCTGGGAATTATGCAGAAGGTGCAAGATCAAGCAACACACATCAAAGTTGCTGGTGAATGCAGCAGGCTAGGCAGCATCTCTAGGAAGAGGTACATTCGATGTTTCCGGCTGAGACCCTTCGTCAGGACTAACTGAAAGAAGAGCTAGTAAGAGATTTGAAAGTGGGAGGGGGAGGGGGAAGGATGGAGCCAAGAGCTGAACAGGTGATTGGCAAAAGGGATATGAGAGGATCATGGGACAGGAGGCCCAGGGAGAAGGAAAAGAGGGAGAGGGAGAAGGAAAAGGGGGAGGGGGGAAAAAACCCAGAGGATGGGCAAGGGGTATAGTCAGAGGGACATAGGGAGAAAAAGGAGAGAGAGAGAGAGAAAGAATGTGTGTATATAAATAAATAACGGATGGGGTACGAGGGGGAGTTGGGGCATTAGCGGAAGTTAGAGAAGTCAATGTTCATCCCATCATTGACTGCATCTGCAGAATTCATCGTATTAAGGTGCAAGATCAGTTCATTCCAAAGAGGAAGAAAGATCCTAAGGGGAGTAAGGGGAGGCCGTGGCTGACACGGGAAGTCAAGGAAAATATAAAAATAAAAGAGAAGAAGTATAACATAGCAAAGACGAGTGGGAAGCTGGAGAATTGGGAAACTTTTAAGGAGCAACAGAAGATAACTAAAAAGGCAATACGCAGAGAAAAAATGAGGTACGAAAGTAAACCAGCCAAGAATATAAAGGAGGATAGTAAAAACTTCTTTAGGTATGTGAAAAGGAAAAAAATTAGTTAAGGCCAAAATTGGGCCCTTGAAGACAGAAATGGCTGAATTTATTACGGGGAACAAGGAAATGGCAGACGAGTTGAACAGGTACTTTGGATCTGTCTTCACTAGGGAAGACACAAACAATCTCCCAGATATAATAGTGGCCAAAGGACCTAGGGTAATGGATGAACTGAAGGAAATTTATATTAGGCAGGAAATGGTGTTGGATAGGCTGTTGGGTCTGAAGGCTGATAAGTCCCCGGGACCTGATGGTCTGCATCCCAGGGTACTTAAGGAGGTGGCTTTAGAAATCGTGGACGCATTGGTAATCATTTTCCAATTTTCTATAGATTCAGGATCAGTTCCAGTGGATTGGAGGGTGGCTAATGTTGTCCCACTTTTCAAGAAAGGAGGGAGAGAGAAAACAGGGAATTATAGACCGGTTAGCCTGATGCCAGTGGTGGGAAAAATGTTGGAGACAATTATAAAAGATGAAATTATGACACATTTGGATAGCAGTAACAGGATAGGCCCGAGTCAGCATGGATTTACGAAGGAGAAATCGTGCTTGACTAATCTTCTGGAATTTTTTGAGGATGTAACTATGAAAATGGACAAGGGAGAGCCACTGGATGTGGTGTACTTGGACTTTCAGAAAGCCTTTGATAAAGTCCCACATAGGAGATTAGTGGGCAAAATTAGGGCACATGGTATTGGGGGCAGAGTACTGACATGGATTGAAAATTGGCTGACTGACAGGAAACAAAGAATAGCGATTAATGGGTCCCTTTTGGAATGGCAGGCGGTGACCAGTGGGGTACCGCAGAGTTCAGTGCTGGGACCGCAGCTGTTTACAATATACATTAATGATTTAGATGAAGGGATTAAAAGTAACATTAGCAAATTTGCAGATGACACAAAGCTGGGTGGCAGTGTGAAATGTGAGGAGGATGTTGAGATAATGCAGGATGACTTGGACAGTTTAGGTGAGTGGGTGGATGCATGGCAGATGCAGTTTAATGTGGATAAATGTGAGGTTATCCACTTTGGTGGTAAGAACAGGAAGGTAGATTTTTATCTAAATGGAGTCAAGTTAGGAAAAGGGGAAGTACAACAAGATCTAGGTGATCTTGTACATCAGTCACTAAAAGTAAGCATGCAGGTACAGCAGGCAGTGAAGAAAGCTAATGGCATGCTGGCCTTCATAACAAGGGGAATTGAGTATAGGAGCAAAGAGGTCCTTCTGCAGCTGTACAGGGCCCTGGTGAGACCACACCTGGAGTATTGTGTGCAATTTTGGCCTCCAAATTTGAGGAAGGACATTCTTGATATTGAGGGAGTGCAGCGTAGGTTCACAAGGTTAATTCCCGGGGTGGCGGGACTGTCATATGTTGAAAGATTGGAGCAACTGGGCTTGTATACACCGGAATTTAGAAGGATGAGAGGGGATCTGATTGAAACATATAAGATTATTTAGGGATTGGACACGCTGGAGGCAGGAAGCATGTTCCTGCTGATAGGTGAGTCCAGAACCAGGGGCCACAGTTTAAGAATGAGGGGTTGGTCATTTAGAATGGAGTTGAGGAAAAACTTTTTCACACAGAGGGTTGTGGATCTGTGGAATGCTCTGCCTCAGAAGGCAGTGGAGGCCAAGTCTCTGGATGCTTTCAAGAAAGAGATGGAAAGATCTCTTAAAGATAATGGATTCAAAGGTTATGGGGATAAGGCAGGAACTGGATACTGATTGTTGATGATCAGCCATGATCACAGTGAATGGCGGTGCTGGCTCAAAGGGCCGAATAGCCTACTCCTGCACCTATTGTCTATTGTTCCCACGTGGGTCCGACAAAGAGCTTGAAAATGCAGCAAGTTTTTCAACAGGAGTTGTTGACTGGAGTACTGCACAGATGCAACAGGAGCTTTCCTGCGCAGGTCTGACAAAGAGGTTTTAAAAATGCAGTTTCTATAAAAGAGAGGTACTGCCTAGCAGAGCGGTCGGAGCAGTCTTGAGTCAAAGTAGAAGGGCTTTGGATCAACAAGGCTTTGGCGGGAACAGGCAGAGGCACGGTAAATAGGCAAGTTCATTCCTTATTTCTCATTTAATTATAGAGAGAACAGGGGTACGTCTGCAGAGCCTGTGTTCTGTTCTGGGTGTCAGATGTCAGATTTGCAGGAGACTCTCAGCCTCCTTGATGGCCACATCTATGCCAGATGCATCAAGATGCTGCTCCTTAGAGACAGAGTTAGGGAACTGGAACTGCAGCTCCATGACCTTTGGCTTGTTAGGGAAAGTGAAGCAGTGATAGACAGGAGCTACACAGAGGTAGTCACCCCAAGGCTATAGGAGACAGTCAGGAGAGGGAAGGGAGAGTGTCAGATCGTGGAGAACACCCTGTGACTGTCCCACTCAACAATAAGTACACCATTTTGTGTACTGTTGGTGGGGGGACATTCCTGGGAGAAGCAACAACGGCTGTGCTTCTGGCACTGAGTCTGGCCCTGTGGCTCAGAAGAGTAAGAAACTGACGAAGATGGCAGCAGTAATAGGGGACTATATGGTCAGGGGGACAGACAGGCAATTCTGTGGCTGCCAAAAGGAAACACAGATGGTAGTTTGCCTCCCAGGTACCAGGGTCTGAGATGTTTCTGGACAAGTCCACAATATCCTGAAAAGGGAGGGCAAAAGGCCAGAAGTCGTGGTACATATTGGTACCAATGACAGAAGCCTGAAGGTACTCACTCAACGATTCAGGAACAGCTTCTTCCCCTCTGCCATCCAATTCCTAAATGGACACGTTTTAAAAAATCTATTCAGTATACGTATATTACTTATTTTATTATTATTATTGTTTATACTTTTTTTCTCTTCTATATTATGTATTGCATTGAATTGCTGCTACTAAGTTAACAAATTTCACGTCACATGCCAGTGATAATAAACCTGATTCTGAATTCTGAAAGAAGAAAAAGGGAGGAGGTCCTGGAAAAAGAATACAGAGAATTAGGAAGGAAGCTGAGAAGCAGGACCTCAAAGGTTGTAATGTCAGATTGCTGCCTCTGTCATGTGACAGTGAGTATAGGAATAGAATGAGGTAGCAGATAAATGTGTGGCTGAAGAATTGGAGCAGGGGGTGGGGATTCAGATTTCTGGATAATTGGGACCTCTTCTGGGGCAGGTGAGACCTGTATAAAAGGGATGGGTTGCACTTGAATCTAAGGGGGACCAATATTCCTGTGGGCAGATTTACTAGAGCCGTTGGGAGTGGTTTAAACTAATATGGCAGGGTGATGGGAACCAGTATGATAGAGCTGAGGATGAGCCAGCAGGTTTGCAAGTAGATGATGGGTGTAACATGAATGTAAGGAAGGAAAGCCAATGATTCAGTACAAAGAGTTAAATTGTACTCAGAGACAAAACTCAAAAGGGCCAAAAATGCAGGACTGAGGGTGCTGTATTTAAATATGCATAGCATTCGGAATAAAGTGAACAAACTCGTGGCGCAATTAGAGACTGGCCAATATGACATTGTGGCCATCACTGAGTCATGGCTGAAAGGCCATAGTTGGGAGCTTAACATCAAAGGATACTTTGCATTGAAAGGATATGCAGGAAGGCATAGGCAGTGGTATGGCTCTGTTGCTTAAAGATGGAACTACATCTTTAGAAAGAGGTGACATAGGGTCAGATAATGTTGAATCTTTGTGGGTTGTGATAAGAAATTGCAAGGGTAAAAAAACCATTATGGGAATCAGATATAGGCCTCCTAATAGTAGCCAAGATATGGGGTTAAGATTGCAAAGGGAGCTGGAAAAGGTATGTAATAAGGGTAATGACACAATTGTAATAGGGGACTTCAATATGCAAGGGATTGGGAAAATCAGGTTGGTGTCAGGTCGCAAGAGAGAGAATTTGTTGAATGCCTACAAGATGGCCCTTTAGAGCGGCTTGTGCGTGAGCCTACCCAGGGAAAGGCTATCTTAGATTGAGGGTTATGCAATAACCCAGAATATATTAGAGAGCTTAATGTAAAGGAACCCTGAGGAGGCTGTGATCATAATATGATTGAAATCGTACTGCAGTTTGAGAGGGAGAAAGATAACTCAGATGTATCAGTATCACAATGGAATAAAGGGAATTACAGAGGGATGAGAGAGGAGCTTGCCCAGGTGGATTGGAGAGGGATACTGGCAGGGATGACGACAGAAGAGGGATGGCTGAAGTTTCTGGGAATGGTTCACAAGGCTCAGGATAGATACGTCCCCCATAAGAAGTTGTTCTCAAATGTCATGGCTAGGCAACCGAGGCTGACAAAGGAAGTTAAGGACTGCATAAAAACCAAGGAAAGGGCATATAAGGTAGCAAAAGTGAGTGGGAAGTTGGATGATTGGGAAGCTTTTAAAATCCAACAAAAGGCAAATAAAAAAAGCTATAGGAAAGAAAGAGATGAAATATGAGGACAGCCTAGCCAATAATATAAAGCAGGATAGTGAAAGTTTTTTCATTTATATAAAGAGTAAAAGGTGAGAGTCGATTTTGGACCACTGGAACATGATGCTGGCAAGGTAGTAATGGGGGACAAGGAAATGTCAGATGAAGTTAATAAGTACTTTGCTTCTGTTTTCACTGTGGAAGACATTAGCAGTGTGCCAGAAGTCCATAAGTGTCAGGGAACAGGAGTCTGTGCCATAGCTATTACAAAGGAAAAACTGCTAGGCAAACTGAAAGCTATTAAAGTGGATAAGTTACCTGGACCAGATAAACTACATTCCAGAGTCCAGCAAGAGGTTGCTGAAGAGATAATGGATATATTGGTCATGATCTTTCAAGGATCATTTGATTCTGGCATGGTCCCAGAGGACTGAAAGCTTACAAATGTCACTCCACTCTTTAAGAAGGGAAGAAGGCAAATGAAAGGAATTTATATGCCTGTCAGCCTATCCTCAGTGGTTGGAAAAGTGTTGGAATCTATTATTAAGGATGAGGTTTTGAGGTACTTTGAGACTAATGGTAAAGTAAGTCAAAGTTAGCATGGTTTCTGTAAAGGGAAATTTTGCCTGACAAATTTGTTGGGAGTTCTTCAAGGAGGTAACAAGCATAGTGGACAAAGGAGAGGCAGTGGATGTCATTTACTTGGATTTGCAGAAGGTGTTTGATAAGGTGCCACACATGAGGCTGTAAACAAGATAAAATCCTATGGCGTTACAGGAAAGATACCGTACTGGCATGGATGGCGGAATGGCTGACAGGCAGGAGGCAGTGAGTGGGAATAAAAGGGGCCTTTTCTGGTTGGCTGCCAGTGACGAGTGGTTTTACTCATGGGTCAGTGTTGGGATACCACTACTTTTCACATTGTTTGTCAATGATTTAGATAATGGAATTGATGGCTTTGTGGCAAAGTTTGCAGATGATACAAAGATTAGTGGAGGGGTAGGTAGTGCAGAGGAACCAATATGATTGCAGCAGGACTTAGACATGTTGATAGAATGGGCAAAAAAGTGGCACATGAAATACAGTGTTGGGAAATTCATGATGATACGTTTTGGTAAAAGGAACAATACTACGGACTATTACCTAAATTTGGGAGAAGGTTCAAACATCAGAGGTACAGAGAGACCTAGGGGTCCTCATGAAAGACTCCCAGAAAGTTAATTTACAGATAGAGGCTGTGGTAAAGACGGCAAATGCAATATTGGCATTTATTTCAAGGCGAATAGAATATAAAAGCAAGGAGATAATGCTGAACTTTTATAAGACACTAGTCAGCCCGCACTTGAAGTATTGTCAACAGTTTTGGGTCCCATATCTCAGAAAGGATGTGTTATCATTGGAGAGAGCCCAGAGGAGGTTCATGAAGAGGATTCCCGGAATGAAGAGGTTAACATATGAGGAGCATTTGGCAGCTTTGGGCCTATACTCGTTGGAAATTAAAAGAATGCAGGGGGAGCTCATTGAAACCTACCAAATGTTGAAAGGACTAGATAAGGTGGATGTGGAGGGGGTGTTTCCTATGGTGGGAGTATCCATAACTCGAGGGCGTAGCCTCAAAAATCGAGGAGTGACCCCTTAGAACAAAGGTAAGAAGGAATTTCTTTAGCCAGAGAGTAGTAAATCTATGGAACGCTCTGCCACAGACTGCAGCGTATATTTAAGGTGGAAGTTGATCATTTTCTGATTGGTCAGGGCATCAAATGGAATGGCGAGAATGCAGGTGTTTGGAGTTGAGTGGGATCTGGTATCAGCCATGACTGAATGGTGGAGCAGACTCGATGGGTTGAATAGCCTAATTCTGCTCCTTTGTCTTATGGCCTTATGGCTCCATTTTTCAGGTCAGCAGAATAAGGGGTGACCTCAGTGGAGCACATACAATACTTAGAGGACTTGACCAGATAGATCCAGGGTGTTTCTCCTGCGCAAGAGGTCCTGAAGTTGAGGTCACAGTCTCAAGATACGTGTTGGGGCATTTCATTTAGTCTATTGTCATGTGCTCAAATACAATGAGGTACAGATACAAAATGAAAAAAGAAAATTGCTTGCAGCAGCATCCCGGGCATGTAGGCTCAAACACAAAACTTAAACATAAATTATACAAGACAGTGAAGAGAAGAATGCTGCGTAAAATAAGGCATTAGCACAAAGAAAGCTACAATCAGAGACAAGTCCATAGTACTTTGTTGCTGAGGTAGGGTTAGGGTGTACAGGTCAATTCGAGAACCTAATGGCTATAGGAATGTAGCTGTCCCTGCTCCTGGTGATGTGCAACTTCAGGTTTCTATACCTCCTGCCAACATTAGCATTGAGAAGAGGGCATGGCCCAGATAGTGAGAATTCCTGATGATAGATACTATCTTTTTTGAGGTAGCACCTCCTGCAGATGATGTCAATGGTGGTCTGGGTTGTTTCCATTATTCTCTGCTGCCTCTTGTGTTCCTGTGTGCCGGAACCGCTTCACTGGTCCATCAGATGTTTGTGTATTTGATGACATGCCAAATTTAGAACCAAGTTGAAGAAAAAGATTTCTCTACACCAGTAGGTTATGGAGACTCACTCACTGATTTAATTCAAAATTGAGATCAATAGATGCTTGGATATTACATACAGGATTGGAGGGAAATGGTGTTTGAGGTAGATTAGCCATGATCTTCATGAATGACTGAGCACATTTGAACAGTCAATTTACTCCATTTCCTGTCTTTCCTTATAATGTTAACTGATATTTTCTCATTCCATAATTGCTGCTGCCTGCTGAGTACTTCCAGCATTCTGATTTCAAAATTTTAGCAACTTTGATTCTCCTGTCCCATGAATCCCCACTGTCATAGGAAGGACCATAAGATCATTAGACACAGAAGCCTATCGAGTCCACTCTGCAATTCAATCATGGCCGATCCTTTTTCCCTCTCCTCAGCCCCACTCCCCAGCCTTCTCGCCGTAACCTTTGATGCCGTGTCCAATCAAGAACCTATCAATCTCTGCCTTAAAAACACCCAATGACCTGGCCTCCCTGCTCCTATATTCTACACATCTTGAAATGAATGCTAACATTGCATTTGCCTTTTCACCACCGACTCTACCTGCAAGCTCATCCTTAGGATGTTCTGCATCAGTACTCACAAGTCCTTTTGCAGAACGAATGGTCCTCTAATACAATTATATTCTTGACACACAATCTACCTTCTTATGGTCCTGCAACTTATTGTCTGCCTGCACTGCACTTTCTCTGTTCCTGTAACACTTTAATCAGTATTCTGTTGCTTTTGCCGTGTACTATCTCAATGTACTGATATGTGAAATATCTGCAAGGATGCAATGCAAAGCAAAGTTTTGGACTGTACCTTGGTATGTGTGACAATCATAAACCAATTTAACAATTACTTTTACCAGTTTACTCATTCAACTAGGGTTTGTTCCCTCTACTTAATTGTAATCATGTTGCACCCAAAAATAGATTCACAATTATTGCTGTACAATTGAAGGGTTCTTACTGAAACATCTGCATGGTGCTAAGCTAGGGCACATCATCAGTGATGCTACCTGGGGTCGTCGGGTGTTTCGGGTCTTTCAACATCATACACCCTCGCCCAGGCGACCCGACTGGGGTTGATCAGACCCCGGCCTGTGCCTTAGCAGCAACCCATGGATCTGGCCTCTTTATTCAGAGCCACCTTGACGCTTTCTCTGCTGCATCTGTGGTGGTAGAAATGATTCTTCTTCTTCTCTGTCCCGCGATTCCAAGTGCAGTGTATACTTTGCAGAGCGACTGGCCTCCATGGGCCAACACTTTGCTCTCCAGCCTCTTCTTTGGCAGTTGTTCTTCATATCTTCATACTTGGCTCTTTTCTGCTCGTAGGCCTCCTCCATGTGTTCTTCCCACGGCACGGTAAGCTCAAGCATAAGAACATGCTTCGATGAGTCGGACCACAACACAATGTCAGGCTGCAATGTAGTCTCTGTGATGTGGGGAGGAAACTGCAGCTGTTTTCCCAGGTCTGTTCTTAGCTTCCAGTCCTGCACAGTGAAGAGCAACCCAGTTGCTTCCTGGTGTTCTGTTGGTCTTCTCCCTTCTTTGACAAAGCAGAGGGTGTTCTTGACCGGACTTGTTTTCCGGCAGATGTTAAGGGTGCTGCAGATCATCTCAGCAATTGTCCGGAGGACCTGGTCATGCCGCCACTGATAATGGCCATCGGAAAGAGCTCTGGGGCAGCAGCTCAGAATATGCTCCAGCGTACTGGTCTTCTCACAGAGGGGACAAGCTGGTCGTTCTGTAAGGCCCCAGCAGTGCAGGTTGGATGGGCTAGGAAGGACGTCATAAACAGCCTGGATAAGGAACTTGATGTGGTGTGGATCCACCTTCCAGAAATCATTCCATGAGATCTTTCACTCGATCACTGGCTCCCATTTGGTCTGGGCTCCTTGCTGCTTCAATTCAGGATTAAATTGAGGTTATCAAGATTAAAGTGGGTAAATTCCCAAGGCCTGATGAGATCCGCCCCAGATTACTGAGAGACAAGAGAGGAGATTGCTGGGGCTTTGACAAAGATTTTTGTATTCTAACTAGCTGCAAGCTAAGTTTCTGAATAGAGAGCAGTTTATGTCATTCCTTTGTTTAAGAAATGCAAATTTATAGCATATGAGACTCACATCAGGAGCAGGGAAGAGATTCTTAGGGATAGAATTTACTCACATTTCGAAAAGCGTAGACTTAGGATAGTCATCATGGCTTTTTGTAGGTCAGGTCTTTCTAACAATTGAAAACTTGAAGAAGTGATGAAGATAATCGATGAAGGTAAAGCAGTGTATTTTGTCTATATCATGACTGTGAACAAAGCCAACCAGAGACACAACTGGTAGAGATAAAAGTCTTTATTTGGGACACACACAAGCTGGCAGCCTTTGGAGTCACTCAAAAGAGAGAGGCTCCCGACCAAACATTCCAAAACATTGTTATATGTTAAAGAACAAAGTAACAGGACAATTTCTATTGTTACAATGCCTTCATAATGCTTCTTTTGAGTTACATGTAATTTTTCAAATACCTGGATCTTCCCAACTGTGGTCTCTGAGTTGTATTCAAGCCGATACAGACACCTCATGTCAATTGGGTGTTTCCTGGTCTGAAACTTATTCTAAAATGCAGCTTCAGGAAGACCATTGTTCCAAGATGCTTTTTAAATTCAATCTGCAATCCATATTCAGATCTGAAGACTGGTTGCTGTTGAAAATAATATTTACTATATTGCACATCTCCAGAATATGCTCTAACAGTCTATATAGACATTGGTAAGGCATTTGACAAGGTCCCTCATGATGAGTTAATCCAGGATATTAAAATGCTTGGTGCCCATGGTGATTTGATAACTTGGATTCAGAACTTGGCTGCTTATACAAGAGCTGAAGGGTCTGTTCCTGTGCTGCACTGTTCTATGTTCTATTGAGACTTTTATTACAGAAAGGAATGCTTTTGCATTGTAGCAATTTTACTTTTGCCAATAACTATGGGGATTTTGCAGGCTGCTGCTGTAATTGATGAAGTCTGCATGAACAATTAGGAAAACATATATTTGAAATGCTAAGCAGGAAATGGGGAAGTCAATAGGAAATGTTTCAATAACACTTGACAAAAGCCCAGGATTTGTGGTTAGTGGTGAACCACCAGACCTCATGGTGACATATGGGAAAGGATTACTCTTGGCTTCTGTGAGTCGTTACTGCCAAGTTACATTTTAGAACTCCGTAGCTGTCAAACAGCGAGTGTTTCTAACATTCTGCACAATTAAAAAACAATCCCCGAACACTAAAAAAAAAATTCACCTTTCGAAGGTTCATACTCACCCCTGCATGAAAAAGAAACAAAACTTGCAGACCCTCAAATCACCCACTCCCTCCCCCCAGGAAAAAGCAGTGACAAAAGCAGCAAATCTTCACCCCCTCCCTCCAGAAAAAAACAGCAACAATAACAACAAATCTCCAACCCTCTCCATGGGAAAAACAGCGACAATAACAAATCTCCACCCCTTCGGCAGAAGAAAGTGACAATAACAATCCCTGACCCCCTCTATACAGAAAAAAAGTGACAATGACAATCCCCGACCCTTCACTCGCAGAAGGGAACAGGAACAGTAGCATCAAAACCTCCCAACCCCTCCCCACCTCACACACAAAGTACCAACAGATCACCCACCTGCCAAATGGCCACAAGAAAGAAAATGCCAAAAAACTGAAGGAGACCTATATAAAGCACAGTCCAATCACATAAATCTCAGAACATTGAACAGTCCTTCTGTGACTCAGAACTCACTCCTGGTCTCTATAGGGAGTAATCGCAGACTGGGGTCCAAATGCTGCCAATCTGGTGGCCTCCATCAGGAGTGATCACTGACCCCCTCTGCACTCGTCTCCACGCCTCAATCTTCCTCACCGCTTTGAAAACGAGTCATTCATAACCCCGTGTCCCATCTTTGGTTTTTTCCACAGGTCAGCTCGTGTTCTTGGCCCTTTTCGGGTTCTCGTTTCTGACCTCCATGGGGCAGCTTTCCGGACACAGCACAGCAAACTTTATAAGGTATTGAACAAAAAGATTCAAAATAAGGCTGAAAAACACTTAGTAAATACAAGAATTGAATAATCTATTTCCTCAGAGTCTTGAGGAGAATACCCAAAACTTGGATTTTGTTGCACTCACATCCAAGGGATCGATGTTGCTGCTAAATTCAGGGCATGTGTTCTGAACTTTTTGCACACCAGGTGGTTCAGTGTGGATATTGCAGCACTTTTGCTTAAAATCTGGTCTAATACTTTTGACTGGGGCCTCTGTCAAAAACTTATGATGATTTGAATTTGGGCCTGTTTGTGTTCTGGACATTAGCTATCTCATCACATTTGAAGTGATGAATTTGTTTTCCAAGGAGAATCTTTTCAGAATCAAAATCAGTTGAAGTAGTAGGTGGGCACTTGTGTTATTTTTAATTCAACAGAAATAGCTCTCCTTGAAAGACAAATTCAATGGGAAACAGAAATGACCTATGTGAGTGCTCATTTTCTATCTCAGACCAGGTAATATCAATAGAAAGAGAAACAGAGTTAATGATTCAAATCAAAGAGCACTAAGTATTCCTAGTTACTTGAATACAGTTAAGCATAATTTTAAAATTTACTTCATCTGACTGCTACTCTAGCCTTCTTCTTTGTCAGATTTCTCTTAAACTACAACATACAGTAAATGCAAACATCTGCATTCTTTTGTGGCCAATGAAGATGCTCACGTGTTAAAGTCTAAGTTTGTGTAAACCCCTCACCGGGACTGTATGCAATCTTGCCTCGTCAGCTGGGCCTGCTAACAGCCACGGGACTCAGTGGTGAGAAGGCCACCTTTCATAAACATTGAGTGTCTAGGGTCGGTATGATTTGGGGGTTCAGCCAAATAGGAACGTTGTGGTGTTCTGATTAAAGAAACCTCAATTTGAGCAAGTGCTGCGTAAATACTGCCCATAGCCTAGTGTCGGTCAGCGAGAAATAACAAATCGTACACCGCATAAATTTATAAATAAAGTATATTTACAAGCTTCAGCTTTATCGAGCACTTAGTAGAAAAAAGAAAAGGAAAAAAAAAACAAAATGGTTCATTACAGTTAACACAAAATAATCTGCAGATGCTGGGGTCAAAGCAACACTCATAACATGCTGGAGGAACTCAGCAGGTCGGGCAGCATCCGTGGAAACGATCAGTCGACGTTTCGGGCCAGAACCCTTTGTCAGGACTGTAGAGGGAAAGGGCCGAGGCCCTATAAAGAAGGTGGGGAGGGGGAGGGTGGGAAGGAGAAGGCTGGTAGGTTCCAGGTGAAAAACCAGTAAGGGGAAAGATAAAGGGGTGGGGAAGGGAGGCAGGAAAGGTGAAGAAGGAATAGGGGAAAACACAATGGGTAGTAGAAGGAGGCAGAACCATGAAGGAGGTGATAGGCAGCTGGGGGAGGGGGCAGAGTGACATAGGGATAGAGGGGGGGGGTGGAATTACCGGAAGTTGGAGAATTCTATGTTCATACCAAAGGGCTGGAGACTACCTAGACGGTATATGAGGTGTTGCTCCTCCAACCTGAGTTTAGCCTCATCATGGCAGTAGAGGAGGCCATGTATGGACATATCTGAATGGGCGTGGGAATCAGAGATGAAGTGGGTGGCTACTGGGAGATCCCGTCTGTTGTGGCAGATGGAGCGGAGGTGCTTGACGAAGCAGTCCCCCAATCTGCGTCGGGTTTCACCGACTTAGAGGAGGCCGCACTGGGAGCACCGGATGCAATAGATGACCCCAACAGGCTCACAAGTGAAGTGTTGCCTCACTTGGAAAGACTGTTTGGGGCCCTGAATAGTGGCAAGAGAGGAGGTGTAGGGACAGGTGTAGCACTTGTGCTTACAGGGATAAGTGCTGGGTGGGAAATCCATGGGGAGGGACGTGTGGACCAGGGAGTCGCAGAGGGACTGATCCCTGCGGAGAGCGGAGAGGGAAAGATGTGCTTAGTGGTGGGGTCCTGTTGAAGGTGGCGGAAGTTGCGGAGGATAATGTGTTGGATCCGGAGGCTGGTGGGGTGGTTGGTGAGGACAAAGGGAACTCTGTCCCTGTTGTGGTGGCAGAAGGATGGGGTGAGGACCGAAGTGCGGGAAATGGAGGAGATGTGAGTGAGGGCATCATTGATGACAGCGGAAGGGAAACCACGATCCTTAAAGAAACAGGACATTTGAGATGTTCTGGAACGGAAAGCCTCATCCTCGGAGCAGATGCGGCGGAGACGGAGGAACTGGGAATAGGGAATGGCATTTTTGCATGTGGCGGGGTGGGAAGAGGTATAGTTGAGGTAGTTACAGTTCATTACAGTTAATCCAGTCCAAATGAGCACATAAAGTTGCAGCTCATCTTGAAGCTGTCTTTTTACTCATAATCATAGTCATACTTTATTGATCCCGGGGGAAATTGGTTTTCGTTACAGTTGCACCATAAATAATAAATAGTAATAGAAATAGTAATAGTAATATTACTATTAGTAAATAGTAATAGTCATAGAAACAATAACTAGTAATAGAATAGTAATAAAGTTAAATAGTAATATGTAAATGTATGTAAATAGTAATACTCACACACTGGACCCACAGTCTGTGTGAAAAAATACACCACATTCTGAATATCGCTCAAAATCTATGTTGAACAAGTGGGCACTCTCTCAGGAGTATTGGCCCTTCCTCCTTGGAGCCATTCATCTGCACAAAGCATTTCATGCAACAGGGATGCTCCTTTCCACAGCATCCTCCCATCCTCTCCGCAACTTGTACCAAAAAAATCTGCAAACCACACTATCAATCACGAATCTCACTCCACCAGCTCTCTAGAACTCTCTCCCAATTCCACCACCCTGATTGGCTGACACAACATTCCTAGTTGATCATCACAGCCTCTTATCTTTCAGCCGAAACCAAAACATTCTAAAAGCAGAGCACAATGCTTTCACAGAACTGCAAAAATGGAATTCCTACAGCATAGTATTAAAAATCTCAACCAGGGCATTACATTTGGTTATGTCTAGATGGTGGACAGAATAATTCTCAGAACCTTGACGATGGGTTGGGGAAGACAATGGAACATCAACGTGAAAAATACTGTCAGTGGAAGGGAACATGAGGAAGGGCGTACAGTGATTTCAAGAGTGGAAGTAGAAGATACAATTGATGCTGGGAGGACATGGAAAAAATCCATAGGGCTGCGAAGGACATAAAACTGTGGGTTGGGAAATCGCGAACCTTGAATAGAAAAGTGTATTCACCTTATGGAGCATCAACCCATCATCCAAAAAAAAATCTTGACATATACATTCCTCAGCCTTTATCCTCTAGCATTTCAAAACTAGTCAGAAATGGTAAATTGGGACAAGTAGTATACACATAGAGATCCACACTTCACTTCACAGGTACCAACTTTGCAAGGGCAAAGTGTCCAACTGTCATGCAATATGCAACAGAACTTCTGGGCCAAGATAGCTGTTTTTTAAATGAACATAAACAAGCACAACTTTCACAGTAATTAAAGCAAATGTGTTCTGAATAAAATAAAACGTAATGAAGTCTGTCAATACTCCTTTTTCAATTGGCTATAATGGAAAATTATGCAAAACATATTGAATTACCTCGTGTCCTCAATGCTAGCATTGTTCTCTCCCTAAAATAAAGAACAACAGATTAGGAAGGAGAGGAAATGGGACATACTGGAGATGGTACATTGTTTTTTTTAATTCACCAGGCAGAGATCCAAATGTTCTTCTTGTTTGCATGAAAGTTAATATCTTCTACAGTTATTGTGGCTAATTTGTCACCAATTACAATTATTTTTATAACAAAAATAAACAATTCCATGAAAACTGAATAAATGTCCCAGGTCTCTGGACACCGAATTCCATATACCCCATCCTTCATCCCTATGGACAAATCCCATCAATTCCAAATCCCATCAATTCATAAGCAAGACATTTTATCAGCACAAATTGTTTCAGGTCACCACTAAGAAAATAAAACTTTTTTATTTGACAATCTGGCATCACTTCTAATTGGTTAATGGTAGTCTGATTCAGTACTACGCAATGATCAATGAATCAGTAAAACAAATCTACATTTAAATTGTAATAGATTTTGCAAAATATTGATAAAAAAGTAATCAACTTACGAAATATGTAAAAACATTGTCCGAAAATCAAAAATATTTCAAACATGTAAAATTATTTACCTTTTTGATATAGTCACACCTGTCGATTTTGCATATATTGCATAAAAAATAAGTGTTAAATTACAGAATACAAATTAGCAGCTTACTATCTTACATTACCTTAGCTACAACTTTTTATATATTGAACAGTGTTATATAACTGCAAGACATTTAATGCAAATCTGTCATGCTATCAATATGGCATTAATTTCCATTACAAATGTAGCCACAGGAAGTTACAGTGGTAAATGTCAGGAACTAAAAACAGATATAAAAGCTTAGATTTAGCTGGGTCTTGCCAGGATTGTCAATATTTCTCCACAGATGCCAGCAAGGTTCCAAGTTCCTGTACAACTGAGTAGGAAAGCAAAGTATTCATATATTAACAATTCCATGTGAGAAATATTAAAATAAGGTAAATCACATTGTATGCTTTTTTAATTATTTCAGTGTCATTGTATATTTTTGTCAGAAACTTCTAGGAGCCATGAAAATCTTCACCATTTAGAGATGTTGGGGACAGTGTTTTGACAACTGATGTAGTTTTTCCACAGGAGTTTGTGGACAGGGCTTGTTCATATTCCCAAAATCAGGTAGCTACATCATTTGACATCCTATTATCAGTCTCAAGCAAGCCTCTGGGCTCCAGAATCATACCTGTTAGTAAATCTGGTGGTTTCCTTCGGAATTAACAAAAAACGGGGAACAAAGGCAGTAACAGTGGACAGTAGACCCCAAATAAAATCTTCAGCACCATTTTCACAGCCACTTCCAACTTATTATTGACAATTTCTTTGCTTTATTTGATATAAATTGTGACCGTTCATTACTATTTACTTCCTTAAATACAGAAGCATAGAAAATAGGTGCAGGAGTAGGCCATTCGGCCCTTCGAGCCTGCACCGCCATTTATTTAAAGTAATAACACTATTTAAAACTTTTAATCTCAGCTTTATTCACTGGCCTGAATTTGAAAATTCACAAAAATAATAAGATTTCCAAATAATTACTTTATATTCCCTTGCCTCAAATGGGATGATTTTTGTGAATTTACTGAAATTTATGTTTAATCGAATCCTCTGTAAAATCTTAATGCCAGTTATAGTATAATGGGCAAGGGAACATGAATGCCACAGAAAAAGATGTATAAACATCAGATGTGATTTTATCACAAGAGTAGTGCTTTCTGATGAGTAGCCGGCAAATAATTACTTGCAGTTTATTCAGATCAAGTACATAACATATACTTCAGGGTAAATTTAGCTGGCGGTCTAATTCCAACTTGACAAGGCACCTTAGTCTGAATGACGACACAGCTAGAACCACATGGAACTCCAGTTGAGCCTTTTGGATTGTAAATGTTTATGTACGGATTACAAGCAAGAATTGGTTCAGATTGTCACTCTAAATTCTAAAGAGTAAGCAGGCAGAAGGGGAGTGTGTGATCAGCTGACAGACAATGAAGCCCATAAAGTCTACAAGTCTTATTACATCTGGTTGCAAATTAAATAGTGACGTCATGGGCATTTAGGAACACAGTAGGCTAAAGCACAGGAAAAAAAAACCTTTCTTGGACAAAAGTCTTGGAGGCCAATGTCAGAACACCATTCATGAAGGTGGACCCTTGCAAGGTGTCAGGTGTACCCGGTAGGGCACTGCAAACCTGTGCCAACCAAATGGCAGGAGTGTTCAAGGACATCTTCAATTTCTCACTGCTGCAGTTGGAAGTTCCCACCCACTTCAAAAGAGTGACAGTCATACCCATGAAGAGCAGGGTGAGCTGCCTCAATGACTATTGCCCAGTTGCATTCACATCTACTGTGAAGTGCTTTTACAGGTTGGTCATGGCTAGAAACAATTTCTGCCTAAGGATCTGGACACACTGTAACTTGCCTATCGCCACAATAGGTCTAGAGCAGAAGCAATCTCACTCGGCCTTGGACCATCTGGACAATAGCAATACCTACATCACGCTGCTGTTTATTGATTACAGCCCACACAATCAACCCTCAGTAGTAATCAACAAGCTCCAAAAGCTGGGCCTCGGTACCTCCTTCTGTCACTGGATCCTGACTTCCTCACTGGGAGACCATAGTCAACGAAGATCAGAAGTAACATCTCCTCCTTGCTGACAAACAATGCTGGCACACCTCAGGGATGCATGCATAGTCCACTGCTCTACTCACTCTATACCTAGGACTGTGTGGATAGGCACAGCTCAAACACCTTCTATAAATTTGCTGAATACATCACTATTGTTGACAGAATTTCAGATGGTGATGAGGAGGCATCAAGGACTGAGATAGATCAGTTGGTAAAGTGGTGTCAAAACAGCAACTTGCACTCAACGTCAGTAAAACCAAGGAATCGATTGTGGACTTCAGGAAGGGGAGATCGAGATAACACACACTTGTCCTCATTGAGGGATCAGCATTGGTTGGTATATCACCAAACACTTGCAAATTTCTACAGATATACTGTGGGGAGTACTCTAACTGGTTGCATCACTGTGATATGGAGGGGCCACTGCAAAGGATTGCAAAAAGCTACAAAGTTGCAAACTCAGCCAGCTACATTATGGGCACTAGCCTCCCCAGCATCGAGGACATTGTCCAAAGGTGCTGCCTCAAAACAGCAGCATCCACTGTTAAGGATTCCTGTTACCCAGGACATGTCCTGAAGACACACTTAGTATTTGAGGAACAGTTTCTTTCCTACCACCATCAGATCTCTGAATGGACAATGAATCCATGAATATAGTTTTTTCTCGCTCCCTTGTGCAATACTTATTTAATTTTATATACCTATGTGTACTTATTGCAATGCATAATAAAACATAAGTTACAACGTACTGCTGCTGCAAAACAACATATACCAGTGATATTAAACCTGATTCTGATTCAATTCTCAATAATATACAGAAAGCACAGAGGCAAAAGTAAGTAAATAAGGGACACAATAGAGCCTGGAAAAGCATGAGAAAAGATTATCAATGTATGCTTCATTTATAATGTGTATTATTAGCAAGAGGATAGAGAAGAGTTGCAACTATTGAAGCCCTCCGTTGCTTGAGGATGACCATAGATGTTGCGTCCTCGCTGTCTACATGATAAGCAAGCCAGGGCAGTACGAAATAGAGAGCAAGTTGTTCCCCAGGCAGCAGGCTCCCCATCTCCACCCAGCTAAGAAATCCAAAGGAACAGCAGAAACTGATATAGTTCAGCACCAGCAGCATCATAGGAAATGCAGTGAAGGACTGCCTCTGGATTTTTCCCCTCAGAGTTTACTCCCAATTCCTTTCCCACGAATGAGTATAGCTGCAAGTCAATAGAGGTTTCGTGTTGGCATCTCATCTCCTAGGTGAGCCGCCAACTGTGGCTGACGAGCCCCACTCAAAGTGATGCGCTTTAAGGTGCCACTAACACACCTTTGCCCCTTCTACTGACAGTAGAAACCGCTCTGCCTGGTTTAGTAGCAAGGCTGCATTTAAGGCCAGGAATTGGACTTGGACTTGGACTTGGCTGGCAGAGGCTGTTTGAGATGTATGCCACTGGGAGCATTTAATAGGCAGTGGGAGCTTGTCCTACCATCTCCTCTGGCTATGACAACCTTAAGGAACCTGGAACCATTAGAAGATAAGTAAAAACTTGAGCTTAAATACAGATGGTTTGTATGTTTATTTTCACAAAATGGCAGGGAAGAAATGGCAGAGATCAATGCACACATTGTATTTTGGGAAGTGTGTAACACTTTACAAAGAACTTGCATAGTGAATTAAAGATAATTTTTGAAAGTACTTCGTTCTACATTATTGAAGGATTATTCCGTTGCTATTGGCTCTGAGTTTGGAATGAGACACGCCCTTGAGGTGAACAAAAAAGTTCTAACAGCTTTATTCAAATAAACCTTCAAACATCTTCACCAAAAAGTATCTGGCTCTTCAGTCTGTCTATTGTTTATGAAAGCCTGCTGTGAACAATTTAGTTGTTATATTTGTTTACAAAATGAATGTCTGTACTCTGGAAAGAATTCAAATTCAAAGCACGTTGTTACATCTAGAGCAGAAGATGTAAAATAAATGCAAGTCTCTTCCCAATTATGATTGTTTCTGTTTTTCTTTTATATCATAAATTCTGATGAAAATACGTCCTCATACAAATTTAAACTTGTTTATCCAACATTAAAATGCATTAAGTAACATTTCAAAAACATCATAGCACTGTGCCAAAAAGATAAAAAATATATTTATATATATTTATATATATATTAGGACACAGTATTTATTTATAAATAATCACCGAAGTCAGGTATCTCAGCAGCAGACGAGGGGGTAAAATGGACTATATGTATCATATTATCAGTGTAGTAAATTTTTTACATTTACAGGAACAATTTAAATATTTCTATGAACTAACAAAACATTGATGACAATTTTTAATTATATTAGATGGTTTTGAGCAAAATCATATACATGCAACAACATGGTAGTACCACAAAGTAATTGTTATTGTATTCTCTCAGGACCAACAGGGCCTCCCACAGACTATGGGGCGAAGATCTGCTTCTTAGCTGTAATGCTCTATGATTCTATGACTCCAGTTACAAACGAATTAGGCCATCCATGCATTTTAAAGTAATTGGGCAATCTCCTATCCACAGGAAGGAACTAAACGAGGGCAAAGAGTTATAGTGTTCGCACAGTTACAGGGTAGAGGAGGGACAAATGTTCTGCTCCTTTAATAGGTAACTTTCTTGTTGTGTAGTAGTGTATGACCTCAGGAACGCTATTAAATGGAAGGCTGTTCTGTCCCAAGATGTATTTGTCTTTGGCTCTGGTAAGCTTCATGTGCATGAAACCCTGGCTGCTCCTGTAAACAAGCAGAATTACAATTACAAAATGATCACAATTTAGGGAAACAGACAGCATACTTTCATCTGAACTGGCTGTCCAGCAAAATGGCCCCATTCACCAAATCATATGATCACTACAAGGTTTCTAATTCAAATTGTCTCAGTCTAAAATTAAATTTCAACGACAGAGCAGTAATGAATGATTTACTAACTTAATCAGCATGAAAGATATGACGTTCAGATAATTACTATGTACATGTTATTTGTAAAATAATCAACATCTTGCTATGCATCGCAATGCATGCCTACTTTGAGAAAGTTATCATAATAAGCAAGCCACAATTTTCAATTTGAGCTTCCACTAATTCATGTTTGTAATCCACAGAATAATCACTTAAAACACCCACAGGTTCAATAGTATCCCACTTCTTGACTTCAATGAGCTCTGTGCCTGATCTGATTATACACAACTTACAAAGTGAAGTTCACTTGAAAATAAAAGCATTGGACTGGGAAAAAACTGTTTTCTTTCAAAGTTATTTGTGTCAACAATAATAACATTTGCTTAGAGATTTTGAGAGGATACATCCCACACTTTTGTCAATAGAAACCAGTTTTAATTTCTTCCTTAAAGAAAATTAGACCAAAGGATTACCAGCTTTGTGCTGCTATAAGGTGTGTTCTAAGTGGTTTGCAATAATACAGTGAAAAACTGGTAAAGCCAAGTCTTCTTTCCAATTCAATCAATAAGGAAGAACCATTTTCCCCAGCCCCAACGCTTTTCCCCAAACTTGTCCAAGCCAATATCTGTTGCAGATGACCCAATTTCTGAGCAGCAGGTCTGAAAACTTGAAGTTGCTTCAAATGTTGGACTATACCTTCTGCTTTCTTAGTACTGAAGTTAGTGCTGGGGAGCAGAATTGGGTCCGAGTGGCAATAGAGTGTTATATCATCTCTATGAGATTTGGATACAGGCAAGGCTGTAAGAAGAACAGCAAACAAAAAAAATAGGGTCTCAATTGGTGTGGGGAGTGTTAGGTGCCTGTGGTGTAGTATGCAAAATTTAAGACAATATTCCCTTCCGAATCTCAGTGGAGAACAGAGAGGAGGTTAGGATCAATTAAATCCAAAGACAATGGCTCCCAATTTACGAGATCCCTACAGAACCTGCAACTTCATGCACGATTCCACTCTTTTATTTTGGCTCACAGTGCCAAATTGTCACATCATGTAAATACAGAAAAAGTCTTTTTCAAGCATCACGTTGTGCCAGCTTTTTGGAAAAAATACTGTAAACATTCAATTGTTCTCACATTTCTCTGCTCAACACGCTGAACTTGGAAAATTCTCACTGCTAATATTTATCCAGTTCCCTTTTGAAGGTTGAATACCTGGATTTGGCAAACTAATGATGAAAAGGTCTGTCAGTATTATGCACCATGACCCTGTCTTACCACAATAACTCAAGGATCTCTGCTCATGCAGGAAGAGACATGGAAGACGCAGATTCATTCTGATGATCATGACTGCGACACAGGTTGTGCCCCAAAACCGCACAGCCCATGCAGTTCAGCATGGGAGGGGTAACTTAGATTGAATGATCACATTCACTTAAAGAACTGTGCTTCAGTTCAAAGAAAAGCAAAAGTTATTTGCCCCTTAATTTGTATGGATGAATACCTTAATGACATGTAAGAGTTGGGCCATCCAAATGATGTTATAGAAGTTATCAGTTTAAAAATTACTATGTTTACAAATAGTAAATTTTTAATTGTTTTGTTAATTGATAATTCAACATTTAAAGAAGTTTAAATTATGTTAAAACTGCTTTAAAAGTCTTTTGAAATATTTTACACTTTCAATCTTTGTTGTTTAAGATGTTTAGGTTTATATTTTAAAAAAAGACTTTATTTTGCTTAAGTTATGGAAGGTTTCCAAATTTCTCAGGATCTTTCTAGGATATAGCAGCTGCTTTGTGTAATATATCATAAAGTGTAATTAGAAAAACAACAGAAACTCCCTTTGCTGACATTTAGCTAATCTCTTTCAAAGCAAAGAGTAGGCAATGTGTGCCACACAAATATTATGGACTTGCCAAAGTTTACCATTTACAGGTTGCTCCCTTAATAGTGAGTGGAGGCAATTAGAATTTTGACGTCTTCAGTTAGAAGGGATTCCACTTGATTAATATCAAGTAGGTTTGTGGCCACAGTCAGAAGCGACTTGTGGTCAACTCCAAGCAATTAGAGGAAGCCGCAAATTTTAACTTACCCATCAGCAATATGTTGTATCCTTGATTAATAAATTTTATGGAATTATGAAATTAGAGATCAATTTTGTAATCTTAAGGTCAGCAAATATATAGGGAAACCAAAAAAGTATCAGTCAACCAATGAAATTAGCACCAGAACCATGCAAAACGTTCTTCTTTGAAGAAGGAGAACATCTCCTTAGTTCTCGAATGAAACACCTCATCTTGAGAGCAGATGCAGCAGAGGCAGAGGAATTGAGAGAAGTTTTTACAAGTAATAGGTTGGGAAGAGGTATAGTCCAGGTAGTTGTGAGAATCAGCAGGTTTAGACTGACAGATTGAGAAAGCTTGGATTGCCAGCACCTGCAGATTTTCTCTTGTTTGTGATTGGACTATAACATTGCTAAGGCTTTCCAGGGATGCCTACACTGAAGTTGTTTAAATATTCCCTTCAACGGGAGTTCAGTGAAACCCTCTCTCACTGCTCACCCTCTGTGATCTTTGCTGCCATCTGACTCTTCAATCATGTGCTCACCCAGACCCGCTACCACAACCACATTTCCTTCCAGGGAACATGTCACCTATGACCCTGAGGTTCTTCCACCCTTTCCCCCCACTTTCTTACTCTGACTCATCTTTTTTTTTCGCCAGTCCTGATGAAGGGTCTCACCTGAAACGCCGACTGTACTCTTTTCCATAGGTGCTACCTTGCCTGCTGAGTTCCTCCAACATTTTGTGTTTTGCTTGGATTTCCAGCATCTGCAGATTTTCTCTTGCTTGTGATTGGACTACCAACTGTTAGTTTGTAATTTGAAGGTTTGGTTTATGTTGCACGTAGCACTTTTCTATCCCATGCAGACAAATTCTACATGGAACACTAATATCTGATATCAGCAATAAAGTAACTTCACAATTTGAAAACCAGCAGATAAACTTAATAATTGCACAGGATTATTTTCACTATTAACTGATTTGTACAAAATGACAGAACCAGATTTATGTATCATAATTCTGTCTATACTCCCGAATGGAATGCCAATCAGCTAGAACAGCACGGCAGAGAATCAGCTCCATGCACTTTCAACTTTATAAGATGCATCTAATGCGGCTTATGCCAAAATATGTTGGACAGTTTTATTCTATGGAATGACTCCAAAAGATTTAGAAGTATCCGAACCTATCAGTCAAGCATACAGTCAAGATAAAGAATGCTAAGTTATGACGAATCTCAAAAAATAAAGAAATATTTCTATCCTTGTATTTTTAAAACCACAAGCAAATTGTTACGTTTACAAAATAAATAAAATGATAATATTTGTTTAGAACGTTATCTGATGTTTTACTGCCAAAATTCATGTTTTTCCCCAATGCTCTGAAACAAGCAACTCAGAACTAAAGGAAAGATGAAAAATTTTGCAAATTTGAAAACTAGAATGGTGTAGGTAGTGGAGACTCATTATGTTAGGCAGAGAAGTAACTACCTGGGGCTTGAAGCACTGCACCAGTTACAGTGGCGTGCAAAGGTTTGGGCACTCTGGTCAAAATATCTGTTACTGTGAATAGCTAAGCGAGTAAAAGATGACCTGATTTCCAAAAGGCATAAAGTTAAAGATGACACATTTCTTTAATATTTTAAGCAAGATTACTTTTCTATTTTCCATCTTTTATAGTTTCAAAATAACAAAAAAGGAAAAGGGCCTGAAACAAAAGTTTGGGCACCCTGCATGGTCAGTACTTAGTGACACCCCCCTTGGCAAGTATCACAGCTTGTAAATGCTTTCTGTAGCCAGCTAAGAGTCTTTCAATTCTTGTTTGGGGGATTTTAGCCCATTCTTCCTTGCAAAAAGCTTCCAGTTCTGTGAGATTCTTGGGGCGTCTTGCATGCACTGTTCTTTTGAGATCTATCCACAGATTCTCGATGATGTTTAGGTCAGTGGACTGTGAGGGCCATGGCAAAACCTTCAACTTGCACCTCTTGAGGTAGTCCATTGTGGATTTTGAGGTGTGTTCAGGATCATTATCCTGTTGTAGAAGCCATTCTCTTTTCAGCTTCAGCTTTTTTACAGATGGTGTGATGTTTGCTTCCAGATTTTGTTGGTATTTAATTTAATTGGTTTTCTTCTGATGACTCTTCCATGAAGGTCATATTTGTGCAGGTGTCGCTGCACAGTAGAACAGTGCACCACCACTCCAGAGTCTACAAGAAGTTCTCTTGGAAAGTTTTCTTGGTCTTCCAGACTTCAACTTGACCTCCACTGTTAACTGCCATTTCTTAATTACATTACGAACTGAGGAAATGGCTACCTGAAAACGCTTTGGTATCTTCTTATAGCCTTCTCCTGCTTTGTGAGCATCATTTATTTTAATTTTCAGAGTGCTAGGCAGCTGCTTAGAGGAGCCCATGGCTGCTGATTGTTGGGTCAAGTTTTGAGGAGTCAGGGTATTTATAAAGCTTTGAAATTTGCATCACCTGGCCTTTTCTAACGATGACTGTGAACAAGCTATAGCCCTAACAAGCTAATTAATGTCTGAGACCTTGGTAAAAGTTATCTGAGAGCTCAAATCTCTTGGGGTGCCCAAACTTTTGCATGGTGCTCCTTTCCTTTTTTTCACTCTAAAATTGTACAAAACAAAAATAATACACTAATCTTGCTTAAAATGTTGAAAAGAATGATTCATCTTTAACTTTATGACTTTTGGAGATCAGTTTATCTTCTACTCACTTAACTATTCACAGTAACAGAAATTTTGATTAGGGGTTTCCCAAACTTTTGCATGCCACTGTATATTCCCATTCAAGAGAGTTCATGTATTCACAAATCAATGGTGAGAACATTTTGTGACAATAACCCAGGACAAATTTAAATGTCAGCTGGAAAAATGTGAATCAATGGAAAACAGTAGCTATGACTTTCTGAAAGGCTCGATCTGATTGATTGATTTCCTTCATGGAGAAGAATTGCTGAAGGTAGCCATCTAAATTTTCAGAAGTTATTTTTAAAGTATCAATTAATAAACTGGATAGTAAAGTGCAGCCCTGTTGAATAAAAGGGGAACTAAAAGGGCCTGTCTCGGTGTTGGTTAAAATATTTCTAGAAGAGATAAAGTCAAGAGTAGCGGTGTTGCTTTTGACAAAGGTATATAGATATCCAAGTCAAGTGCTTTTGTTGGTGAATAAAAAAAGTCTAAAATTGAAAATTACCTCAATTACAAAATATGGAGCTGACGTCATAGGAAGCAAAGTGGAAAACAGCATGAAGGACAAACTTGAGAATACAGGCAAACTGAGGAGAAACTGGCATATCATACTTAACCCAGCTCTGCCTCACATTTGGTTTCTGTAAGATCCCCACTAATATTTTGCAGTTTATAACATCAGAGATCCATTAACCGTAAAAGGTAGGTGTAGAAGAGATTTACCAGTATATTGGCAGAATGTAGATCATCAGTTAAAACAAAGGATTAGAATATAACAGGATTATTTTTTTCAGCAGAGAAAATTAAAACATAGGTTTAATGCATTGGGATTTAGGATACAAGTTAAACAATACATCTGAAATTGACAACAAATTGTCAGGGAAGGAAAGTGTTCAAAAAACACAGCAGTTCTGTCATGTTGAACATCTATCTTGCTAAAACAGAAGAATTGGTCAGCTGTCATTCACCATATGCAAAAAAGATGTGTTTCACAGTCAAAAGAAAGTCTAGGAGAGTTTGTATTCTTTAATTTCAATGGAGACTGATAACAGCATATCTATTAGCTGTAGTTTGAAAAGTCCTATCTATGCAAGAAGTCAGTTTTTGTAAGTCTTGGAGAAAAATCTACTACTTTCTCAGTCTCAGAAAAACACCTAACTTCTTTGTGGTCCTTTGGTCATTAAAGTCAGCATAATTTAAGCACAAGGAACAGTAGGAAAAAATGTGAATAAAACAAACCTCTGGGGGAAATAAAGGATTTTGACAGGCAGTATTCTGCCTTTGGTTGAAAATTTTACACTGTTCAAAGACCATATCATTTCTGAACCCAGCCTGACCCAGTGGCCCAAAACAAACACAAAACATTCAATAGACAATAGACAATAGGTGCAGGAGTAGGCCATTCAGCCCTTCGAGCCAGCACCACCATTCACTGTGATCATGGCTAATCATCCACAGTCAGTATCCTTTTCCTGCCTTCTCCCTATATCCTTTCACTCCGCTATCTTTAAGAGCTCTATCTAACTCTTTCTTGAAAGAATCCAGAGGATTGGCCTCCACTGCCTTCTGAGGCAGAGCATTCCACAGAACCACAACCATCTGTGTGAAAAAGTTTTCCTCAACTCCATTCTAAATTGTCTACCCCTTATTCTTAAACTGTGGCCTCTGGTTCTGGACTCCCTCAACATCGGGAACATGTTTCCTGCCTCCAGCGTGTCCAATCCCTTAATAATCTTATATGTTTCAATCAGATCCCCTCTCATCCTTCTAAATTCCAGTGTATACAACCCCAGTCGCTCCAATCTTTCAAATATGACAGTCCCGTCATCCCGGGAATTAACCTCCTGAACATACGCTGCACTCCCTCAATAGCTAGAATGTCATTCCTCAAATCTGGAGACGAAAACTGTACACAATACTCCAGGTGGGGTCTCACCAGGGCCCTGTACAACTGCAGAAGGACCTCTTTGCTCCTATACTCAACTCCCCTTGTTATGAAGGCCAACATGCCATTAGCTTTCTTCACTGCCTGCTGTACCTGCATGCTTACTTTCAGTGACTGATGTACACCTACATCTTGTTGTACTTCCTCTTTTCAAGACTTGACACCATTCAGATAGTAATCTGCCTTCCTGTTCTTGCCACCAAAGTGGATAACCCCACATTTATTCACATTAAACTGCATCTGCTCACTCACCCAACCTGTCCAAGTCATCCTGCATTCTCATAACATCCTCCTCACATTTCACACTGCCACCCAGCTCTGTGCCAGCTGCAAATCTGCTAATGTTACTTTTAATCCCTTAATCTAAATCATTAATATATATTGTAAATAGCTACGGTCCTAGCACCGAGCCTTGCGGTACCCCACTAGTCACTGCCTGTCATTCTGAAAAGGACCCATTAATCCCTGCTCTTTGTTTCCTGTCTGCCAACCAATTTTCTATCCATGTCAGTACCCTACCCCCAATACCATTTGCTCTAATTTTGCACACTAACCTCCTATGTTGACAAGAAAAAAATAAACAAGGAGAAAGATAGAGAGTAGCTCTCTGCTGTTTGTATGTTTGGATTGGTAACTTTATAAACATGTCCTGAAATTGATGGTCAGTAAATGTCACTCTTTGGCTTTCTCCCTATAAAAGTAAACGCTGTCTGCATTAGTAGGCATAGATGAATAATTTCAAATCTAAGAAGGTAACATTATAGGCTATCATATAGAATCTGGAAAAAAAAAATTCTCCCAGAAAAATTCACAGAGCTCTCAGATTTAATGCAATAAAACCACAAAGAGGGTAAATCACTTTAGCATGGGGAACAGATTTCATGACAGAGAAAGTTTGCAAGGATATAGGAAAAAGGCAGGAATAGGATTAACAGTATGGGTCCTTCAATGATCTGATAGGCACAAAGGATTGAATACTTTCCTTCAATACTACACAATCTAAAAGAAAATTCTGTAAGATTTAATTTAAAGATGTCAAACCAGCAATCATATTACGATATTGATGAAGAAATTGTTGAACTGAATAACTAAAAAATATTACACAATCTAAATTGATTCAAGGAATAGGAAATTTCACAATATTGCCGAATTTTGGAAATAAACTGTAATCATGAAATGCTAAATGAACACTATCAAAAATATCAATGACCAATGATGTTAATGAAAACTAGCCTCTGAACTGCAAAATATGTTCAATGTCAGATTTGTTATGAGGCTGAACATTAGTCACACTGAAACTGGACAGTGGTCACAAACCATCCTAAGTAACAGATGAAGAGCCTGAAGCCATAGCTTACAGCAGTACGAGATGAGTGAGTTATTAATTTCTAGTCAGAGCAAAGGTGATGCCATCATCTGTTAATAATCCAGCAACAATGCTTATAAGGCTAATGGCACTCCATACAATAATACTATATTTAGAAATAAAACAGGTACAGATCAAGATTTTAAAATCAGGCCAACCCATTCTTACTGACTAGCTTGGGTTCAAGCCAGCCATGGGGCAAGTCCCAACAACTATTACTACTGAAGTATACAGCAGTAGAACTAGACTCCACAAGTTTACCGCAACAAAAACAGAAAGTGGCAGAAATACTTGGCAGATCATGTGGCATCTGTAAACTGTATAGTGGGAAATCTGGATGATTTATCTCTCAAGGATAATCAGGCCAGTGTATAATTAAGAATTCCGTCCTTTGAAAATGCCTTTTGCTACAGCTACATTACTGTTCACAGCATGATTTTTTTTTGACTGATCTTCCAAGATCATTCTGGGGATTTAGAATGTGGTCATAGATGTTAATAAAAAATAACTACACATTTGAAGCGATTTACTTGGCCCAGAAATATAAACATCTCAGCCTAAAAATTAGATATGGTAATACAGCCTTCTTTGGGCATTGTGGGTCCACAGCTGGTTGGAATTTCAATTGTACTGTACGTGCATGCTACAAATATGCATATTTGGCAGATGTTACTGTCAATCTACATGCAACAATGATATGCTGTTTGCCAAATAGGGCCATAATGCAGTAACAAAGATTGTGTGGAAATCGAGCTTGGGTATCTGGACGACTCTGTCCAGTAAAATAGTTAAAAAGATAACCTCAATTACTTGCAGATTTATGAGGTTCAGGATTATAGGCTGAATTGAAACTGGGTTTATTTTGAACGAGACACTGTAAGTGTTTTGAAGTTCTGTTTGAAATTTGAAGTGAAAACTGAGATAATGGGTGGCATGTTCATCAAAATCAGAAGCTTTATTTATGGTATCTCTGGGCTGCCTGTGTAACTATGAACAGGAGAGAGCACTGCTAAAGAAAAGTTGAAAGAGGGAGGTGAGAGAGTCTATAGGGTAGGAGTACCTATCATTCTAATGATTTCTGTGAGCAATACTCCTATGTGCATCTCATTGAGAAAAACTGTGCTAGAAAAGCAACATTGTCAAAGGGGATGGTGACAGATGCCTCCAGCCTCAGTAATGATTCAACCACCTTCCTGAGGCATGATAACCTCTCTGCTTCTGAACTTCCAAGCCTCCCAATTATTTCATGTCATGGTAGCCAAAATATGTCAAGCTTAACCACCCAAGAAACTTCATGATGGCTCTCAACGGAAGCAGAGATTTTCTTCTCTCCTTCGGCAGAGATTTGAATTGAATTGACTTGACTTTATTTCTTACATCCTTCACATACATGAGAAATAAAAATCTTTAGGTTACATCTCCATCTAAATGTGCAATTTATAGTAATTTGTAATACATAGTACGTACAACAGGACAGTCAATAGAGCATAGGAATACAATTGTATTAATGTGAATTAATCAGTCTGATGGCCTGGTGGAAGAAGCTGTCCTGGAGCCTGTGGGTCCCAGCTTTAATGCTGCAGTATTATTTCCCAGATGGTAGCAGCTGGAACAGTTTGTGGTTGAGGTGACTCAGGTCCCCAATAATCCTTTGGGCCCCTTTTATGCACCTGTCTCTGTAAATCAGCGGTCCCCAACCACCGGGCCGCGGCGAAACGATATGATTTGGCGATATGAGTCAGCTGCACCTTTCCTTATTCCCAGTCACGCCCTCTGTTGAGCCATTACGCACGCGAGGTCATTACCCGCACGTCATCCATGTCAGTGCGGGAAGGAGATCAACTCCTCGAGCTTGCAAATGACGGCGGGCTGAAAAGTATGTTTGACATAACATCTCTGCCAGCATTCCGGACCAAAGTCAAGGCTGAATATCCTGAGATAGCCACGAAAGCACTGAAAATGTTGCTTCCATTTCCAACATATCTCTGCGATGAATGTAACAAAGACTAAATTGTGGAATAGACTGGACATAAGGAATCCTGTTCGAGTATCGCTGTCTCCCATCACCCCTCGATGGGACTGTGTTGTTGCAGGGAAACAAATATTCAGCCCAGGGCTCCCACTGGTTCAGCGATATTGGTGCGTTGCAATGATTTTATATGTTCATACGAGGAAAATACGCGCTGTATGCTTAATATCCAAACATTACTTAAAATGTTATGATGCTATTGACTGATAAGTGACTTATATAACCATATAACAATTACAGCAGGGAAACAGGCGATCTCGGCCCGTCTAGTCCGTGCCGAAAGCTACTCTCACCTAGTGCCACCAACCTGCACTCAGCCCATATCCCTCCATTCCTTTCCTGTCCATATACCTATCCAATTTAATTTTATAATATTGAATCTGCCTCTACCACTTCTACTGGAAGTTCTTTCAACACATACTTCAAGCTCCTCGTCCTCCCCTGATGATTGACTTACCACTATATTCATGCGAGGAAAATAAGCGGTGTGTGCTTAATATTAAATTCATTAGATAAACCCTTATAGAAATGAAATTGAGTGTATTAGCCACTTATTACCAATATTCCGGTCGTGATTAACACGCCTCCACCCCCAAACAGAATCGCCAAAAACGGTTTGCTGAGAATAATATCGGCAGGTACACGCATGCGCACTGGTCCCTGCGCAAGGCTTCATGGTCATTGTAGTCTTTCTTGGGGCAAACACTACTCTCGTCCGTTAGCAACCCTACCCCCCCCCCTCCCCCGGTCGGCTGGTCCGCAAGAATATCGGCAATCTTAAGCCGGTCCGCAGCGCAAAAAAGGTTGGGGACCCCTGCTGTAAATACCCGAATAGTGAGAAGTTCACATCTACAGATGCACTGGGTGGTCCACACTAATCTCTGCAGAGACCTGCGATTGAGGGAATTATAGTTCTCATACCAGGCAGTGATGCAGCCAGTCAGGATGCTCTCAATTAGGCTCCTGCAGAAAGTCCTTAGGATTTGGGGATTCATGCCACACTTCACCAACCGTTTGAGGTGAAAGAGGCACTGTTGTGCTTTGTCTACCACACAGTTGGCGTGTACAGACCACGTGAGATCCTTGGTGATATGGATGCCAAGGAACTTAAAGCTGTCCACCTTCTCAATCCCAGATCCATTGATGTCAATAGGGGTTAGCCTGTCTCCATTCCTCCTTTGTCCACAACCAGCTCCTTTGCTTTTGCGACATTTGAGGGAGAGATTGTTTTCTTGACATCACTGTGTCAGGGTGATGACTTCCTCTCTGTAGGCCGCCTCATTATTTGAGATGAGATCAATCAATGTAGTATCGTCAGCAAATTTAATTAGCAGATTGGAGCTGTGGGTAGTGACAGAGTCACGGGTATACAGCGAGTAAAGAAGGGGGATTAGGACACAGTCCTGAGGGGCCACTGTGTTGAGGGGCAGAGGTGACCAGGCCCACTCTTACCACTTGCAGGTGACCTGACAGGAAATCCAGGATCCAGCTGCACAAGGCAGGGTGAAGGCCAAAGTCTCTGAGCTTCTTGTCAAGCCTGGAGGGAATTATGGTCTTGAATGCTGAACTGTAGTCCAAGAACAGCATTCTCACATAAGCATCCTTCTTCTCCAGAAGTGTAAAATGTGTGGAGCTGAGGCTATTGCGTCATCTGTCGATCGGTTGTGTCAATAGGCGAATTGTAGGGGGTCCAGTATGGGTGGTAGCATGCTGCGGATGTAGTCCAGCCTCTCGAAGCATTTGCTTATTATTGAGGTGAATGCGATAGGGCGCCAGTCGTTCAGACATGTTACCTCAGTCTTTTTAGGTACAGGGACAATGGTGGATGTTTTGGAGCAGGACGGCACTTTACATTGGGAGAGAGAGAGATTAAAAATGTCTGTAAACACACCTGCCAGTTGTGCTGCAAACATCCCGAGTACCCGGCCTAGGATGCAGTCCAGTCCTGTACACTTGTCGGAAACACCTGAGAACTTCAGCCTCAGAGATGACCAAGTTGCTTCGGTGGCTGTCCTCGGAGGCTCAGTGTTCGCTACATCGAACCGAGTGCAAAAAAGGTTAAGATCATCTGGGAGAGAGGCAATGATGTTGGCAGCACCACTGCACTTAGCTTTGAAGTCTGCGATGGTATGCACATCTTGCCAAAAGCTGCATGTGTTGTTAGTGGAGAGTTGTATCTGAGATTATAGCTGCATTTTTTGAATTCCGGGTGGTTACTGGTGGCGAAAGCTCTGTCACGAACTGTTGATCCAGGGTTTCTGGTTTGGATGGACCCTGACTGATTTTTGGGGGACAACATTCTCAATGCACTTACGGATGAAGCTCGTGACCTCATCTATGAACTCGGAGATATCCTCATCATGAAAGGCGTTCCAGTTGACGTCATCAAATCAGTCCTGTCAATCGATTGGTTGGCTCTATTAAAGTCTCCAGCGATGATGAGGGCAGCCTCTGGGTGTACTCGAGAGTCGGGTGGAGGGGCCGGTACTGCTGAGGAAACAGAGAGTCTGCAGAGAGACTTGGATAGATTGGAAAAATGGGCAAAGAAGTGGCAAATGAAATACAATGTCGGAAAGTGTATGGTTATGCATTTTGGCACAAGAAATAATTGGTCAGACTATTATTTAAATGGGGAGAGAATTTAAAGTTCTGAGATGCAACGGGACTTGGGAGTTCTCGTGCAGGATACCCTTAAGGTTAACCTCCAGGTTGAGTCGGTTGTGAAGGCGGCGAATGCAATGTTGGCATTCATTTCCGGAGGAATAGAGTATAGGAGCAGGGTTGTGATGTTGAGACTCTATAAGGAACTGGTAAGACCTCACTTGGAGTACTGTGGGCAGTTCTGGGCGCCTTATTTAAGAAAGGATGTGCTGACGTTGGAGAGAGTACTGAGAAGATTCACTAGAATGATTCCGGGAATGAGAGGGTTAACATATGAGGAACGTTTTTCTGCTCTTGGACTGTATTCCTTGGAGGTTAGAAGAATGAGGGGGGACCTCATAGACACATTTCGAATGTTGAAAGGCATGAACAGAGTGGATGTGGCACAGTTGTTTCCCATGATGGGGGAGTCGAGTACGAGAGGGCATGACTTAAGGATTGAAGGGCGCCCGTTCAGAACAGAGACGTGAAGAAATTTTTTTAGCCCGAGGGTAGTGAATCTATGGAATTTGTTGCCACGGGCGGCAGTGGAGGCCAAGCCATTGGGTGTATTTAAGGCAGAGATTGATAGGTATCTGAGTAACCAGGGCATCAAAGGCCATGGTGAGAAGGCAGGGGAGTGGGACTAAATGGGAGAATGGATCAGCTCATGATAAAATGGCAGCGCAGACTTGATGGGCCGAATAGCCAACTTCTGCTCCTTTGTCTTATGGTCTTAATAAAACACACCCACTAGAAATTAAAGACTTTATGTAGAAAGCTTGAATAGTTTCCCAACAGACTAGACTATCACTCGCTGAGGTCAATGCAATGTTTGCACTTTTTGTTCATTTCGAAGCACCAGGATTGTTTCTGCTACATTTCAAACATCATGTAAAAACAACAGCTGTCTTTTGTTATTTGTAATAGCAGCTTCACTATAAACCAAAACAGCAAAATGACTGTTAAAGGCAGTCAGTTAAAATTAATCCCAATATTTCTTCCACCTTGACCCTCAACACTAGTGCTCTCCAGAGTTGCTTGCTCAGTCCCTTAATCTGTTCCTTGTACATCCAAGACTATATGGCCATATACAGTGGCATGCAAAAGTCTGGGCACCACTGAGTCAAAATTTGTGTTACTGTGAATAGTTAAGTGAGTAGATGAACTGATCTCCAAAAGTCATGAAGTTAAAGATGAAACATTCTTTTCAACATTTTAAGCAAGATTAGTGTATTATTTTTGTTTTGTACAATTTTAGAGTGAAAAAAAGGAAAGGAGCACCATGCAAAAGTTTGGGCACCCCAAGAGATTTTTGCTCTCAGATAACTTTTACCAAGGTCTCAGACCTTAATTAGCTTGTTAGGGCTATAGCTCGTTCACAGTCATCATTAGGAAAGGCCAAATTTCAAAGCTTTATAAATACCCTGACTTCTCAAACCTTGTCCTAACAGTCAGTAGCCATGGGCTCGTCTAAGCAGCTGCCTAGCACTCTGAAAATTAAAATAAATGATGTCCACAAAGCAGGAGAAGGCTATAAGAAGATAGCAAAGCATTTTCAGGTAGCCGTTTCCTCAGTTCGTAATGTAATTAAGAAATGGCAGTTAACAGGAACGGTGGAGGTCAAGTTGAGGTCTGGAAGACCAAGAAAACTTTCCCAGAGAAATGCTCGTAGGATTGCTAGAAAGGCAAATCAAAACCTCCATTTGACTGCAAAAGACCCTTAGGAAGATTTAGCAGACTCTGGAGTGGTGGTGTACTGTTCTACTGTGCAGCGACACCTGCACAAATATGACCTTCATGGAAGAGTCATCAGAAGAAAATCTTTCCTGCGTCCTCACCACAAAATTCAACGCCAGAGGTTTGCAAAGGTACATCTAAACAAGCCTGATGCATTTTGGAAACAAGTCCTGTGGACTGATGAAGTTAAAATATAACTTTTTGGCCACAATGAGCAAAGGTATGTTTGGAGAAAAAAGGGTGCAGAATTTCATGAAGAACACCTCTCCAACTGTTAAGCACGGGGGTGGATCGATCATGCTTTGGGCTTGTGTTGCAGTCAGTGGCACGGGGAACATTTCACTGGTAGAGGGAAGAATGAATTCAATTAAATACCATCAAATTCTGGAAGCAAACATCACACCAACTGTAAAAAAAAAGCTGAAGATGAAAAGAGGATGGCTTCTACAACAGAATAATGATCCTAAACACACCTCAAAATCCATAATGGACTACCTCAAGAGATGCAAGCTGGAGGTTTTGCTATGGCCCTCACAGTCCCCCAACCTAAACATCATTGAAAATCTGTGGATAGACCTTAAAAGAGCAGTGCATGCAAGATGGCCCAAGAATCTCACACATCTAGAAGCCTTATGCAAGGAAGAATGGGCGAAAATCCTCCAAACAAGAATTGAAAGACTCTTAGCTGGCTACAGAAACCGTTTACAAGCTGTGATACTTGCCAAAGCGGGTGTTACTAAGTATTGACCATGCAGGGTGCCCAAACTTTTGCTTCGGGCCCTTTTCCTTTTTTGTTATTTTGAAACTGTAAAAGATGGAAATAAAGAAGTAATCTTGCTTAAAATATTAAAGAAGTGTGTCATCTTTAACGTTATGCCTTTTGGAAATCAGGTCATCTTTTACCTGCTTAGCTATTCACAGTAACAGAAATTTTGACTGGGGTGCCTAACTTTTATATGCCACTGTGTAGTGCCAAGTCATTTTTTTAATATGCTGGAGACACCATTGCTATACACCAGTTCAACAACATGGAGATAGAATAGAGTAAAGAGCTCACAAACCTGTTCTGGGACTCCTACTCATTGTGATTTTTATAAATGACCTGGATGAGGAAGTGGAGGGATGGGTTAATAAATTTGCTGACGACACAAAGGTTGGAGGTGTTGTGGATAGTGTGGAGGGTTGTCAGATGTTACAACAGGACTTTGATAAAATGCAAAACTGGGCTGAGAAGTGGCCGATGGAGTTCAACCCAGATAAGTGTGAGGTGGTTCATTTTGGTAGGTCAAATATGATGGCAGAATACAGCATTAATGGTAAGACTCTTGGCAGTGTGGAGGATCAGAAGGATCTTGGGTCCGAGTCCATAGATCACTCAAAGCCACTATGCAGGTTGACTCTGTGGTTAAGAAAGCATACGGTGCATTGGCCTTCATCAATCGTGGGATTGAGTTTAAGAGCCAAGTTGCAGCTATATAGGACCCTGGTCAGACCCCACTTGGAGCACTGCTCAATTCTGGTCGCCTCACTACAGGAAGGACGTACAAACTATAGAAAGGGTGCAGAGGAGATTTACAAGGATGTTGCCTGAGAGGTGACCTGATAGAGGCGTACAAGATAATGAGAGGCATTGATCTTGTGTATAGTCAGAGGCTTTTCCCCAGGGCTGAAATGGCTAGCACGAGAGGGCGCAGTTTTAAGGTGCTTGGAAGTAAGTACAGAGGAGATGTCAGGGGTATGTTTTTTATGCACAGAGTGGCAACTGGGTGGAATGGGCTGCTGGCGGCAGCGGTGGAAGCAGAAACGATAGCTTCTTTTAAGAGACTCTTTGTTGGCTGCATGAGCTTAGAAAAATAAAGGGCTATGGGTAAAGCCTAGGTAGTTCTAAGGTAGGGACATGTTTGGCACAGCTTTGTGGGCCGAAGGGCCTGTATTGTGCCGTATGTTTTCTATGTTTCTATGTAACCTTGCGTCAGTGTATTAGAGCAACAAAATAGCCTTTAATGTCAGCAAGGCAAAAGAGCTTATTGCTAACCTAAGGGGATGAACACACACTGTCGTCAGCACAGTTTCTGTCGAGATGTTCAACAGCTTCAAGTGCCGACACATCCAATATCACCAGCATATCCCCCTTTCCGGTGGTGCTCCCACGATCTCGTCTCTTCATTCTACCTTGCTCAGTTATTCCATTACTGTCACGTTAAAATTTTCTTTTGCATGATTTCAGGCTGCACTCTTAATCTTTGCATCATTGTGGTACTTTGCATGCTGCAGTTGTTTTGCTCTTGTCACTGTATTAATTGGTGCACTTATTATTACCATGTAAATTGTTTACTTTGGGAGCTTCATGCAAGCAAGGAATTTCATTGCACTCTGGTGTATATGAAAATAAACTAAACAGAATCTGAATCAGTCCTGTGCAAACCTTACCGTCCATCTTCTTTGCCTGTACTCAATAATGTACTGCTTTTTAAGTGACTGCAGCAAGCTGACTCCAAGTTGCACTTCTGTTCCCTATATTGGGTGAATTTAGGAACAGAGGGCACAGCCTCAGAATCGAAGAACATCCTTTTAGAACAGAGATGAGGAGGAATTTCTTTAGCCAGAGGGTGGTGAACCTGTGAAATTCACTGCCACAGACTGTTGTGGAGACCAAGTCACTGGGTATAGTTAAAGTGGAGGTTGATAGGTTCTTGATGAGTAAGGGTGTCAAAGGTTGCAGACAGAAGGCAGGAGAACAGCGTTGAGAGGGATAATAAATTATCCATAATGGAATGGTGGAGTAGACTCGATGGGCCAAATGGCCTAATTCTGTCGTATGACCTTCTGTAGTGGAGGATGATTTAGGTGCCTTAAAGTAGACCTCAAGCAGCATTTTTTATCTTTGGTTTATCTTCAGACCAATCTTGACGAGCAGCAGAAATCCGCCCCCAATTTGGCTGATGGAAAACCCTCACAGAATACTAGGTGTGAATGGTGGGATATGAATGTGGTCAAACTGGGAGGATAGCTGAAAGGTTCTCCACAAAACCATTGCTATATTCCAGGCAGTTTACCCAGCAATTTTAATTATGTTGTTAGGTTGACTCCATTGCCACCTAATTCAAAAGCACACCTCTGGTTGCTGAAAAAAATCCAGTTGAACAGAAGAGATAACATACACAAGGCCATAAGACATAGGAACAGAATTGGGCCATTTGACCCATCAAAACTTCTCCACCATTTCAACATGGCTGATCCAATTCCCCCTCAGCCCCAATTTCTTGCCTTCTCTCCATATTCCTTCATGTTTGACTAGTCAAGAACCTATCAACCTCTGCCTTAAACATACATAAAGCCTTAGCTTCCACAGCCGACTGTGGCAATGAATTCCACAAATTTACCACTCTCTGGCTAAAGAAATTCTTCATCTCTATTCTAAATGGACAACCCTCTATTCTGAGGCTGTCCCCTCTGGTCCTAGACTTCCCACCAGAGGAAACATCTCTCCATATGTACTCTATCAAAGCCTCTCAACATTTGGTAGATGTCAACGAGATCCCCCCTCATTCTTCTGAATTCCAGTGAATACAGGCCCAGTGCCTTTCGATTCCAGAATCATCTTCATGAAACTTCTTTGAACCATCTCCAATGTCAGCATATTACAGGGGCCAAAAGTGCTCACAATACTCCAAGTGAGGCTTCACCAGAGTCTTATAAAGCCTCAACATTACATCCTCACTTTTACATTCTAGTCCCCTCGAAATGAATACTAACATTACAATTGCCTTTCTCTCAACTAACTCAACCTGCAAATTAACCTTTCAGGAATCCTGCATGAGGACTTCCATGTCCCTTTGCACCTCAGAATTTTGAATTTACTGTCCGTTTAGAAAAAGTTTATGCTTTTATTTCTTCTACCAAAGCGCATGACCATATACTTCCCAACACTGTATTCTACCTGTCAATTTTTTGCCCGTTCTTATCTGTCCAAGTCCTTCTGGAGTTTCTCTGCATCCTCAACACCATCTGTCCCCCACTTATCTCAGTATTGTCCACAAACTTGGACACAAAACCATCAATTCCCTGACCCATCGACATATAATGTAAAAGAAGTGGTCCCAACACAGACCCCTGTGAAACACCACTAGTCACCGGCAGCCACTCAGAAAAGGCACCCCTTATTCCTGCAATACCATGGGGTCTTAACTTGTTAAGGAGCCTCATGAATGGCACCTTGTCAAAGGCCTTCTGAAAATCCAAGTACACAAAATCCGCCTATTTTCCTGTCTATCAGCTTGTTATTTCATCAAATTCAAGCAGATTTGTCATGCAAGATTTTCCCTTACGGAAACTATGCTGTCTTCAGCCTATTTTATCATGTGCCTTTAAGTACTCTGAAACCAAGTCCTTAACAATCAACTCCCACATCTTCCCAACCACTAAGGTCAGACTAACTGGACTATAATTTCCAGATCTCGACCTCACAGAAAGAACTTAGATAGCACAGATCTCTTTATCATCTTCTTTCTAGGGTTCATATCCATTACAGGAAGTCAATAAATCTTTGTGGATACAAAAGCACAAAAGGCAGCAAGTCCATATGAGCCATTTCCCAGAGTTTGTAAAGAAATTAGGGCTGTGGGGCACAAAAGATTGGCAGAATTCCTCACTAATGTATGTTACTGGCAAAGAACCAAGTATGAAAGGAATCTAAGGTCATAGAACTTCTTAAATATGTAAAATAGGCAAGTGACTCAAGACTGCTGGTCAAATCGTTCCTCAGGTCCTACTACAGCTCCTCCTGCAAAAGATCATGCTAAAGCTTGCTCTCAAAGGAACAAGCTAGCTTTAGAAGTGGTCATAGCTGTTGTGACAGGTGCTGACAAGCTGTGCGAATGTCAGATTTTCAACACAAATTAAAAGTAGCTGCAGTATTCATTGACTTCTCTCTGATTTTGATACTGTTTCTGTAGAAAGGACGTAAACTATCCCAAGCTTGTGGCTGCAAGCTCTTATTAAATTCATTACCAAGTTGCCGAGTTACCAAAGACTCTGGCAGATGAATCGAGCTACATAACTGAACTTGAAAAGCATTCTGTCACAGGGAGCAGTCCTGGCTCCGCATTTTAATAAATGCTCTAATTGCAGAGGACAATGGAGAAGCAGAGAAAGAGAACAAATCCCTATGAATGAAAATAAAAACAGTAAGTGCTTGAAGCACCCCGCAGGTCAGGCAGCACTTGTAGAAAGCAAAATAGTTCAGGCCCTGCACCCCTCAGCAGAACTGGGATGGGGAGTAAAAACAAGTTAATTTAGGCAGCAGAAAATGAAGTTGAGAGGGTGAGGGGGGAGTGGGAATAAGTGGAACAAAGAACCAAAGTAGAAAATGCTGTAAAAACTTAAAAAGCAATTTTTCAGCATTTCTGCTTTTGTTTCAGAGTCCACACCTCAGTTTTATTTGTTTTTCTCAAAGAAATAGAACAACCATAAGGCACAACTGTAATGTGGCAATGAAGCAGCAGTTCCTTTGTTCTGTCTAATTATAAAGCAATGGAACATGCCCAGTATCCCAGACTAAATAGTTAAAATGCCAAAATAAAATGCTAGCTAGATAAGCCATGGCCCATGCCTCTGACATTTAGAGCCATTCAAAAACATTTCAAAACCATTAAAAAGTATTCAAACTAGTACAAAACAAAAATGACCAATTGTAGAAAAATAAAATGCCTGAATATACTTAAATACAAGCACAATTGAAAGAGTATAAACAAATCAGTTCAATTAAAAATGCAATCTATTTATTTTTGTCCAATGCATTCACTCCTCTCCAAACTAAAGAATGAAGATCATACAAAATGATTTTCTAGTTTAAGCACTGGGTAACTACAGGAACTTTGCATTCTGCCACTGGATAATAAATCCAAAACTGTAAACTGGTCTTGAAATTTAGTGCGAGGAATTGACAGCAGTTTTCAGACTCTGTACTCATATGAATTCCTGAAATTACTGTCAGGAACAGAAGGACACCCAGTAATTATGTTGATATCCCTGCTCAGAATCTGGGCCATTAATTCAGAAGAGAAAATTTTAATTGTGAAGTGCCTCCAGCAATTCATTGTCTATGAGCAATTTCTTCACTTTGTCCTTAACCAGTGACATTTTCACCATACGCTGCTGTTCAACTGTCTGCTATGAATACATTAAATTAATTGACAGCTTACTGTTAAATAAAAGCTCTGACAAGTAGTCTTCAAAACACTGGAGATGGCAAGATAACAAGACTACACTTCAATCACTTTGATGTGCAGTATGCTAGCCGGAATATTCTGCTAGCTGCAGATGTCAGAGTATGCAGACTCAATTGAAAGCTTTTATTAACTTCTGCAAAGGTATCCTGAAATTCAGGCCTCTGAAATAAATAGAATTTTTAAAGAGATTAAAATAGTAAATGTATTTTAAAAAACATAACAGAAAATTCAATTTCTAAATTATGTTATTGCGAGGATACAAGATGTATTAAATAATCTGCATTGCAGTATGCAATAAACAAACATAAGTGAATACATTAGTCGTGCATATGAAAAATACTAGGAATGAAAATAAACACACTAGTTTTCCCCCACCCTTGTAATGGATGCCAATGCTATTGCTTCTGTTTAAACAGAATTGGTCTAACAAGCTAATGTGGCAATGAGGGTGGAGGGTAGGTGGACACAACTTACAAGCTGGGGCTGGTCCCTAGTTCCAGCACCAAACAGCATCAGATCTGGTGCTTTCATCAAAACTCTGGTTAGGCCACACTTGGAGTACTGTGTCCAGTTCCGGTCACCTCACTATAGGAAAGATATGGAAGCATTGGAAAGGGTACAGGAGATTTACCAGGATGCTACGTGGTTTAGAGAGTATGCATTCTGATCAGAGATTAAGGGAGCTAGGGCTTTACTCTTTGGAGAGGAGGAGGATGAGAGGAGACATGATAGAGGTATACAAGATATTAAAAGGAACAGATAGGGTGGACAGCCAGTGCCTCTTCCCCAGGGCACCACTGCTCAGTACAAGAGGACATGGTTTTAAGGTAAGGGGTGGGAAGTTCAAGGGGGATATTAGCAGAAGGTTTTTACTCAGAGAGTGGTTGGTGCGTGGAATGCACTGCCTGAGTCAGTGGTGGAGGCAGATACACTAGTGAAATTTAAGAGACTACTAAACAGGTATATGGAGGAATTTAAGGTGGGGGGGGTTATATGGGAGGCAGGGTTTAAGGGTTGGCACAACATTGTGGGCCGAAGGGCCTGTACTGTGCTGTACTATTCTATGTTCTATGTATCTCACACTAGAGTCCTCAATCATATCTTCAGGGAAAGGAGGAGAGCAAAGGGTGGACAAATTCAAGACACTAGTCTCCCTACACAGTTTCACCACTCCCTTCCTTCTTAACAATATCTTTCTCCCCACATTCCTCAGCCTTCTCCCAATGTAATATTTTATTAGGGAAATATATACTTTTGGTGCCACAAGGGGTTGCAGGTGGTGGATTCTGGGGCAATGGTCTGCTGGAGGAACACTGATTCCTTGTTGCTCTAAACCTTTGGTGCTCGCAGTCACCAATGGTAAGGCAAAGGAAATCTGGGGCACAGAAGCAGCTTGGAATGTAATGCAAAGACCAGAGGGTGAGAAAAGTCCACAGGGAGATTTCAATACCATGAGAATTTTAAATTACATTGCTAAAGCTTATAAAGATATTCGGACATTCAGAAATATAGGGACCCAATTATCATTTAATAGCATGAGCATTCTGATTGTCAGTACCAGGGCAACATTAACCTTCAGTAGCCATGAGCCCTCTGTGACTAAGGCCTTGCCTCTATAGACATTCTGCAAAGTGAGGTCAGGTATGACAGTCGCCTAGGCTGCACAAATGATGGACGAGCCTGATGGCTTCAGACAGTCGAAGCCAAGATTCACAAAAGTTTAACCAACAAGCAAACCATTAATACTAATCCAATAGAGTTAAAAAAAAACTACATCACCCAAAAAAATACACCAATCATGGCTTGTATAAAGCTGAGAAGGATATATGACACGCATCCTCGAGACAGGCCATTAAATGCCAGGTCCATCAATGGAGTGACAGATGATATGCACAAAGCTAACCTACAGTACATTCCATCCTTCAGCAGGTGCAGTTCCATAGTACCCTGATGTGTATATTGCAGTGCACACTAAAAGCAGCCTGGGTAGTCTATAAGAATCTGCTCACTGGCCATTACTTCAATCTCACAGTGTTTTTGAAGCACTTGCCCGATCTTTTTTTCCTAAATTAAATCACGTAAAAGTGATGATATACATGCCGATCTGTGTTGAAGTACGCAACTAACACAAACATGCCTTAATGGAAATACTTAGAAGACTCCCAACAGAAATAATATTTCAGTTACTAACAAAATGGACATGAGTTGTTTCCATTAAAGCAACATTTTGTCAATAATCAATAGTGGCTAGCTGTTTACAACACGTAATTGAACAATGATTGCTACTAAAACTATTACACTAGAACTGCAAGCATACATTTGGTAATATGTAGATAAATAAAGAGGCATCTACAACTCAAAAGCAAGCTTGCAAAACAAATACATTGATACATATGTGCAACACAGAGGTCTGCGCGAAGTAATTCAACTTTCTGTAATGATCAAATACCAATGTTTTGGCAGAGTGAATTATAAGCCAAACATTGCATGTATTTACACTGCATTTCAGTTCATTATGAATTATAATCAATTATTTAAGGAGATGTCACTTACTTTAGTGAAAGTGAGTAATCATTTTTGCTGCTTTGACTATTTCGGATGAGATAGCTGCACTCTTTACATAGTCGTAAAAGGTTTTCTGCATCTGTTCGGCTAATGGCTCCATGATACCACCTACAAAAGAAAAGCAAATATCGCAATACTGAATGCAGACAAGCTACTTGGAATGAACATCTCCTTAAATGTCAACAATTATGGGCCATTAAATGTTTGATTGTTCAGTAATATTGGAAATTTGTCTCGTCAGCAATAAGTTCCATTTATTCGACACCTGTAATTTATAATAAAAATTCCACAGCACTTCAGATGTGTGAACGTATACAACTATGTGCAGAGATATTCAGCAAAAAAAAAAGGTCAGAAGCATCTTTTAAATAGTGGCAAAGTAGAGTGCTGCACAGATTTAAAGAAAACATCTCAGAGCTTTGGGACTTGGTAGATGTAGAAAACGGTGAAGGAATGAAAATTTGAAATACTCCAGTGTATAAAGTTCAAAGTTGAAAGTAAATGTTATTATCAAAGTACCATATACAACTCTGAGATTCATTTTCTTCTGGGCATATTCAATAAACTTATAGAATAACAATCATTACAGAATCAATGAAAGATCACCGACTAGGGCGTATAGCTAGAGTGTAGAAGACAATAAACTGTGTAAATACAAACAATAAATAAATCAGCAATAAATATCTGGAACATGAGATGAAGAATCCTTGAAAGTGAGTCCACAGGTTGTGGAAACATTTCAATGATGGAGCAAGTGATGTTATCACCTTTGGTCGAGGGGTAGTAACTATCCTGTAGCTCTTGTATCTTCTTCCTGATGGCAGCAGTGTCCTGGTAGGTGGGATCCCTGATGATGGATGCTGCTTTCCTGTGACAGCGTTTCACGTAGGTGTGCCAAATGGCTGGGCGAGGTTTACCCCAGATGGACTAGGCCGTATCCACTACTTTTTGTAGTATCTTCTGCTCAAGGGCATTAGCATTTCCATAGCAGGCTGTCAGTGTACTCTCTACTACACATCTATAGAAGTTTGTCAAAGTTTCAGATGTCATGCTAAATCTCCGTAAACTCTTAAGGAAGTAGAGGCATTGCTGTGCCTTCTTCATAACTACACTTACGTACCAGCCCCAGGACATATCCTCTGAAATAGTAACACCGAGGAATTTAAAATTGCTAACCCTCTCCGCCTCTGATCCTCCGATGAAGACTGGCTCATGGATCTCTGGTTTCCTTTTCCTGAAGTCTATAATCAGTTCCTTGAACTTGCTGACATTGAGCGAGAGGTTGTTGTTATGACACCACTCTGCCAGATTTTAAATCTCCCCCTTACATGCTGATTCATCACCACCTTTGACTAATTCTATGATAGTGGTGTCATCAACAAACTTGAATATGGCATTGGAGCTGTGCCTCACAGTCATAAGTGTGAAGTGAGAATATAGAACATAGAAACTGCACTGCACAGAATAGAACAGATTCTTCTGCCCACAATGCTCTGCCAATCTTTTAACCTACACTAAAATCATTCTAACCTTTCCCTCTCACACAGACTTCCAGTTTTGTATTTATGTTCCAATTACAATAGTCTTAGATTTCCCCTTTGTATCTAACCCGGCAGCATGTTTCACGCACCCATTACTTTCAGTGTAAAAAAAAACTACCTCTGACACCCCCCTATAATTTTCGTCAATCACCTTAAAAATAAGTCCCTTTGTATTAGGCATTTTCACCCTGGTAAAATGTCTTTGGCTGTCCACTCTACACCTCTTATCATCTTGTACATTTCCAATTGCTCCAAAGAGAAAAGCCCTCGCCCACTCCACTAGCTCTTTAATCCAATCAGCATCCTGCTAAATCTCTTCAAACCCGCTCAAAAGCTTCCCACATCCTTCCTATAATGAGGTGACCAAAACTGAAGCAATACTCCAAATGTGGTCTAACCAGTGTTTCATGAGGGTTGAGGGGTTCTGCTTGGCAATGTTTCACTCTGTTCTCCACGGTGCTGAGGTTGAAGCTCTTTTGTGATCTGGTCTAAGTGTCTGCGAACTCTGCGGAGATTTGCCTCTGTGTAATGGACTGTGACTGAGACTATGGGCCCACTCCAGCTGCTCCCAGCCTTGGGTTTCTACTTCTCTCACTGAGTGTGGCACAGGCAGCAATCCAGAGACTACTACCCTTGAGGTCCTACTTTTCTGTTTCCTACCTAGCTCCTTATATCCTCTCTTCAAGACCTCATCCCTTTTCCTACTTGTGCTATTGGTACCAATATGTACCATGACTCTGGCTGCTCACCCTAACTATTTTAATAATGCTGTGGGCCCAATCTGTGACGTCCCTGACCTTTTTACCTGGAGGGAACTTACCATCCAGGTGCCTCTTTCACGTGCACAAAATATCCTGTCTTACTGTCTAATCCCTCCTCATCGCTGCTCTCTTCTTCCCCTTGCCTTTTGAAAATCAGAACCTAGTGGTTGCGGCATTGCCCTCGTAGGCTGTCCCCCTCAATAGCATTCAAAGCGATAGACTTGATATTGACGCAAACAACAGGAATTCTGCAGATTCTGGAAATTCAAGCAACACATATCAAAGTTGAGTCCTGACGAAGGGTCTCGGCCTGAAACGTCGACTGTACCTCTTCCTAGAGATGCTGCCTGGCCTGCTGCGTTCACCAGCAACTTTGATGTGTGTGACTTGATATTGAAGTGAACAGCCACAGGGGTATTCAGTATTGCCCTTCCCTCTCCTGATAATCTCCCAATTACCTGCCTTCTGCAATTTAAGTGTGCCTATCTCCCTGTTGCTCCCATCTAAAACCTTTTCGTACTCCCAAATGAGCCAAAGGTCACCCAGTTCCAGTTCCCTAACACAGTCTATAAGGAACTGCACCAAGATGCCCTTTTCACATACATAGCAATCAGGGAGATAGGCTGTCTCCCAGATCTTGCCAGAACACCGTCTATTGGCGTCTATTCTTCCTACGCTAGCTAGATACTAATTCAGACACAAAGAGAAACTTGACAGAAACCTCAACTTTGCCCATGCCTCAGGCCCCCGCTCTAAGAAGCGATGCAAATTTGGTTCAGGTGAGCAACAAGAAGTTTAACACTGATTCCTGAGCTGGAGAGTGTTCTGTCTCTAGAGGCACCGTTCATTTTGTATGCAGTTCGTTTTGCAAAATCTCACTTCCTGTTCATAAGCTTTTTCTTTTAACATCATTCCCCATGTGGGTTAATTTGGACTTTTTATATGAAGCACACACGGTAAAAAGACATTCACCTCCATCCACTCTTTATTTGCCCTTGAAGCAGTAATACCCGTGAGTCTTATGCTTTCTTAATATTGGTAAACATTTAATAAATGTACTTAGATGTACTCATACTCTCTGGAAAGATTGAGGGGAGTAAACCTAGAGGAAGACTTCAGCTTATGTACGTCAAAAGCATAGCCAGGTGGCTACACATCGAGGAAATGGAAGTCATCCAAAAAACGAAGGATAGATCTATATGGAAAACCATGGTCACCAAAGTCTGCATCGGATATGGTACCTAGACAGACAGACAGACTAAGAAGGAAGTATTATGTTTATCGTTCATCTCTATTAAGCTAATGATGTGCCATGAGTTCACTCTAGCCCATAGTATAGCTTTAGAACGTTGCATGTGTGTATTACCTTGCTTAACATTGATTCAGAGAATAATCAATAATATTAGTATATTCAGGCACGTTACAATTCTATATTGAATCCAATACGTGCTTTACTTAACTTTCTGCAATTTCACAATGTTTTCTCATTAAAAACCCTGAAGGAAGTTTCTAGCCTGGGTGATTTTTCAGAAGGTGTTCAACTCCTTGCTTAGCTTTGTACACACACACACTGCGAGGGTAGTAGAGAGAGATGGCTGTACAAGGAGAAAATAAGCAGACAAGTCTAAATTCTTTGAATTTAGAATAAGAGGTGATCTCATTAATATATCTGTAATTCTTTCAGGGCTTGGTAGGGTAAAAGTAATGACTTATTTCTTTGGCTGGACCATGTAGAACCGGTGTACATAATCTCAAATTGGTTGAGTGGAATGGCCTATAAAATCACAATCTGTACAGTATTGCTCTAAAAGGGATTGGCCATTCAGTACTGAGAATAAATTTCTTCACTCAGAGGGGAGTGAATCTTTGGAATTCTCAACCTAACAATAGAGAATTCTCTACCAAAACAAAATATTGAATACTAAAAGAATTAAAGGAAGCCGGGGGGGGGGGGGGGGGGGGTGAATTGGCTTATTCCTGCTTTTGCTTCTTAAGCTTTTAGGTTTTTAATGATGATAGACCTGATAGCACTGATGTTCAACCGAACCTAAGTGTGCTTGTACATAGTCAGTAAAGTCCAACACAACATGTAGGTGCAGGTACTGCAGTTAACTGAGAGGGCAAGTGCAATGTCAGCCTTTATTAGAGAACAATTTGAAGCAGCAATTCATATTGCAATTGTATAGAAATCACACCTGGTGTATTGTATACAACTATATGCTCCTTCTTACAGAACAGTGAAGATCCATCAGACTGGTTCTAGAGATGGCAAGTTTGTTGTGTGAGAAGAGATGGAGTATACTGGGATGGTTTAGAAGATGAGAGAAGATATGAAAAAAATCTTGAAGGGATTGATAGGTTAGATGCAGGAAAGACGTTTTTCCTGAATGAGGAGAATGGAGCTAGGGAATAAAGAGCAGGCTGTTCAAGATGAGGAGAAATTTCTTCACCCAGAGTGAATGTTAGTCTTCATGTTCATTCAAACTAGATCAACCGCATTCAAGGGATATGGCAATAATATAGGGATATGGCACTGAGGGGCACCCAAGCACCATGAACAGATGCACTGATCTATTTATGGCCTGTCAAATCTAAATAAGTTAGAGGCAGGGCTTTAATGGTTACAGGTTGGGTAGATGGGCTGAGAGAGAGATTATCCAGGACTTTACTGAATAATCAAAGCACAGGCATTAGGCACAGAAATAATCTGCTCTGAATTGTACGTGTTCATACAACCTATGGCTCAGTAATACTTAGCGGCATTACAGTGTCTCCAAATGATCACACTGGCAAACTTACCAGCAACATGAAAAAATACTAGTTTTGAAATTAGATTTACAGTTTGTTATATTAATAAACATGAAACAGCTATGCAGAACCACCAAAAACTTAAGAGAAGGTCAGATTTATTTTCATGTAGCTTTACAGACTCAGTTAGATTGAGATTTTTGAAGTGATGGTGACCATTTTAATTTGATCATGCACTTTTTCAAAACTGAAATTGAACAACTATTAAGAACAAACGTTGGGGCTACTGAAATAGTTTTATTTATGGTGTAAACATATGCATTACTGCATCTAAAATGGTCTCTCCAGATCAAAAATTAATTAGCTGGTATAGCAATAGATAATACTGCCAGGCACTTGAAGGCAAATTCCTTAGATATACTTAGAAATCAAACTGTCATGATTCACATTAAGACCAAATCAAAAGAAATTTCATTTGCTGAACATGAGTGCCAACTACTTATTCTGGCTGCAGAGTGCTCTATATGAGCCGATGGATATGAAGATGATATAAATAAGAGCTAAATAACAAATCAATAGGTTTATGCCAATAGTCATAATCTCAGGTTTATGGAATAAGCATTGCGACACAAGCAGCCAAATACATTTTACACTAACGTACTCTTCTACTTGAATGGGTCCAAGAGAACAAATCAGGGGGGAAAAAAAATTGAACTTCAGATTCCTTTAAAAAAAAGGAATCTGTTACTTTCTCTTATTAATACGCAAACTCCACTGAAAACCTACTCAAGAAAATAAGAATCAATTTCATCTGCTTTCCTCAACTCAATGATTGCAGGACATAGCTTAGGAATTCAGAATGAAGCGAATTACAGACCTGAGGCTGAAAATAGCCTTCAGTCAATTTTTAAAACTATACCTACTTATTTACTAAAATAACAAAATCAGAAACACAACCCTGGTATTATAAACGCAAACAACAGGAATTCTGCAGATGCTGGAAATTCAAGCAACACACATAAAAGTTGCTGGTGAACGCAGCAGGCCAGGCAGCATCTCTAGGAAGAGGTGCAGTCGACGTTTCAGGCCGAGATCCTTCGTCAGGACTAACTGAAGGAAGAGTGAGTAAGGGATTTGAAAGTTGGGGGGGGGGGGGGGGAGGGGGAGATCCAAAATGATCGGGGAAGACAGGAGGGGGAGGGATGGAGCCAAGAGCTGGACAGGTGATAGGCAAAAGGGATACGAGAGGATCATGGGACAGGAGGTCCGGGAAGAAAGACAAGGGGGGGGGGCGGGACCCAGAGCATGGGCAAGGGGTATATTCAGAGGGACAGAGGGAGAAAAAGGAGAGTGAGAGAAAGAATGTGTGTATAAAAATAAGTAACAGATGTGGTACGAGGGAGAGGTGGGGCATTAGCGGAAGTTAGAGAGGTCGATGTTCATGCCATCATGTTCATGTTGAACACCTATGCTCTGTCCACCAGAGGAAGCAGGATCTCCCAGTGGCCACACATTTTAATTCCACATCCCATTCCCATTCTGACACGTCTATCCACGGCCTCCTCTACTGTAAAGATGAAGCCACACTCAGGTTGGAGGAACAACACCTTATATTCCGTCTGGGTAGCCTCCAACCTGATGGCATGAACATCGACTTCTCTAACTTCTGCTAATGCCCCACCTCCCCCTCGTACCCCATTTGTTACTTATTTTTATACACACATTCTTTCTCTCACTCTCCTTTTTCTCCCTCTGTCCCTCGGAATATACCCCTTGCCCATCCTCTGGGTCCCCCCCCCCTTGTCTTTCTTCCCGGACCTCCTGTCCCATGATCCTCTCGTATCCCCTTTTGCCTATCACCTGTCCAGCTCTTGGCTCCATCCCTCCCCCTCCTGTCTTCTCCTATCATTTTGGATCTCCCCCTCCCCCTCCAACTTCCAAATCCCTTACTCGCTCTTCCTTCAGTTAGTCCTGACGAAGGGTCTCGGCCTGAAACGTCGACTGCACCTCTTCCTAGAGATGCTGCCTGGCCTGCTGCGTTCACCAGCAACTTTTATGTGTGTTCCTGGTATTATAAGTATATCGAAAAATAATTTGTATCTATGTTACTAGCGCAGGTACTGGTCTGAATTCTAATTTACTCAACATTTAATGCATTGATTAATTCCTTACAAAGAATACAACAGAGTGGAGTGAGCAATGGACTGTTAGTAACATGGAAAAACAAAACAATGACTTACACTTGCTTCTCCAGTGGAGTGCTGGGATCTATTCTCTCTCCTACAATATCACTGAACTCCAGACCTCCATGTTTGATTAGATCTGGGGGTACCAGCTGCCTGCGTCTGTCACATAAGGGAGAGGACTGTCTCTTCTCAATGCCATTGAGCTGAACTACAAGGAAACAAGAAGATATAATGATAATACTTGAAAAGAGAAAAAATATTTTTCTTAGAGATAATATTTCAAGAAAAGGAAAGCATCACTTGTCTTCTTTTTCCAGTCGATGTAACTACATTTTCTTGGCAATTTGATATTCTTTTTACAAAACACAACTGGCCAATGGTTACAGAAATGCCAATAGAAGTCTTCAATAATTAAGGATTAATGCAGAATCAAAATACTATAGACACTAAATGTCTAAAATGAATCAAGATGAGAGATCATCAACCTGAAAATTTAATTCTTCCTTCCTTATAAATCAATTGATGAATGCTGAACCAAACTTCAAATGATTATGGGCAAATTCAAATCACAGTATTGTTAATTATGTACTTTCAAATAAAAAGCACGATGGAAATTTTCCACCTAAACCCACCCTGTTGTAACTTGGACCATGTGTCAGCGGCAGTGTTGCAACAGTTCAAGCTTTGGATTTTCTAATTCCTCAGCACTCAGAGCACAACGAAACTACAAAACTTAAAATATGAACTCAAAATGTTCAATACAAAATAAATTACTTCTATGAGAACTAAATTTATTGTCTATCCACATATTATTAAAGATGTTTCCTAGGAATTAAAAAGAGTAACATTTATGTAGAAGTATTACAAAAACAACGTGATATAATTTTGTTGGAACACACATGATGGAACACAATTTGTACTTACTGCAAGCATTATGTTTATTCATTTGTTTTCTGGATGCTTGGTGCTTCAGGCACACTAAAGCACTGAGGCACCCAGATGTGCAAGCCTGAATGCCAGTTCTACAATTTCACGCATGCTTAGACACACAGAGGTCACCTATGTAGAATCGAGCCTTTGCTGCATGCACAATCTACCTTATCATTACTTGAGAAAACTGCTAAAACAGACACCAGAACGTGGACTTCAGAACTTGGAGCCTATTTAATTATCTGATAACTTGAAAGTTTACTTCTGATGATGGCTTTCTCGTTGCTGCCAACTTGTCCCCACGACCCTGCTCTCTCAGTCACAATTCTGTTGTCCTAACACGTTTGCAAACCTGACCCTCCACTCAGCAGTCAACCAGAACATCCTTTAGCCAATCTAACCCTTCCATATTGCCCCAACTAATATCCCAACACACCCTAATCCATTCCAAAACTCTCCCCTCCTCACCCACAAACTGGAAGTGACTAGCAATCCAATCATCTACCACTGGTGTAAATCTCACCTCAAAGCACAAAGCCTTGGATTTAATGAACTGCAGAATTCTGCGGCAGCAAGTTCTTGTGGGGCTGGGGGGGGGGGTTGGAGGGTGGAAGGAACAGGGAATATTGCCCACCTTTTTTTTTTTTATTAAGTGCAATTGTGAACAATAGCCAGATCAGAAATGCTGATCAAGTCAACTAGTTCCCAAACTAGGCCAATCAGATGGTTCAATGCTGCTCAGTGATAGGACACAAAAAAAATCATAGGTACAATTAAGAAACATTAAAAAATAGTTTAAATACTGGAGTCATGATGATTATGATGAAGTCTGCTGGAGAGACACATTTATACACATGCCGTCCTCCATAATTCAAAGAGATTGAAGGATAAGGTTGCAGGGTGACAAAACACTCGGAACTACAAATTAATCCCTACCGGGAGAAAACAGCACCTGTTCTTTCCGCACCCTTCTCCAGCAGTTTAAGGACTAAGTCCAGCTGGAACATAACTCACAAGTGCTCTTGAAAGTCAGGTATTAACCCGACCTACCAACAACCAAGCACTGCAACCCTGGCCTCTTCATGATAGCTAATGAAGAAGCATGTGACTTCTCTCTCAGAGATGACAGGTGTTTGTGCACTCGACTCTTGGAGGCTTGGACCCCATCGTCGCAGATGTTTCCAATCACAGCATCTGGAAGGCTGTTCCAAATTCTGATAGCACAGTGAAGGAAGCTTCTATCCAGTATGTAGGTTCTTGCATCAGGCATAGAAACAGCATGAGCAGGCATAGATAAACTTGATCGAGTGGTGCACCGTCTCTCATAAGATGAAGGCAGCATGGTGCGAAGGTCTGCAGGGCTGTGGCTGGTGTGCACTTTGTACAGCACAGCAGCTGCAGCAACCTGTCATCTGTGGTGTAAGCTACTGATAGCTAGTTTCTCACGAGCTGTGGCTTCATCTACACCTGTAATCCTGAGAGACTTTCTTTGAATGGAATCAAACTGGCTGAGGACACTCTGTGAGGCATTCATCTATGAAAAGCAGGCATACTCCATGATACTTCGTACCTGGGCTTTGTAAACTGTGACTCTGCCTTCTTTGTCTCATATATATTGCCCTCAGACAACATATTTTATACACGCACACACTGCATTTCCAGGACCATGCAACTATACATGCTGGTCCCACTATCCCTCTACCCTCTACACCTATTTCATCTATAATGTACCCTTGGCAACAATTCTCAATGGAACCATGAAAATAGAAATCAAAATTTATGTCAACCTTAATGAATTAACCAAGAGCCTTTTGGATTAAGTGCACCTTAACAGCTGTTAGTTACATTGCTATGCATAGTAACATAATCAACAAGTATTGGCAAGATGAACTTCCAAGTAAGTCATTTCTTACTTGTGGCATTCTTTACTTGGTTCTACTCCAATGATAATGTGCATTGTTGTAATACATGCATTAACAAGCTGACTTCTGTGTTTCCCAACAGTTACTCAAAGAATATATGCTCTTGGGACATGCCTGGATTTTCAAAATAGCAGATCGTGATCGCGCAATGAACAGATTTGACTAATAGAATATCTACAGATACACACACACACACGCGCACACACACACACACACACACACACACAAAATAAGCTAATCATTAGAGAGTGCACAGAAGCAACAGACAATCGGCTGGAGGAACTCAGCAGGTTGAACAGTATCTCTGGGAGGAAAAATATTGTCTACATTTTGGATTGAAACCCTGCATCAGGATGCTGCTCATCTTGCTGAGCTCATCCAACAGATTGTTCGTTGTTCCAGATTCTAGCATCTGAAATCTTTTGTCTCCTCAGGAGACAGGGTATAAACACAGTCTGTAAATAAATCCAATTATTAGCCAACTTCACTGTGCCCTGCACACACATTAACATCTGTTTAAGTGGTTTTCATGCAACACAAGAGGCATTACATCCATGAATACGCACAACTTGCACTAATGTGGTTGGCTTTTGTCCAAGCTCAGTACTGTTGAACAAACCGGCACCACAAGCAGTTCCCCCAAGTTCCTAACATAAGAGAACCATGCATAATGAAAACATATGGCTTGCTCGAACCACAAGAAATGTTTGAAAATTTTGTTTTATGCAATGATATGAATTAATATATTTTCAAATCAAGCCATTACAAAGAAACAGAGCATGAATATTCAAAAACTCAGGTGTTCCACTCAAGCTGCCTTGCAATCACCAATCAGAAATGATAAACACAGCTGAAATAAGCAAAAATGTTTATTTCACAAGAAAACTTGATTTTAAAAATGTTCCTTATTTTCCTTCTTAGGAGTTGAGGAACATTTATCCCTTCTTGTGATAGTTTTCCCAAACTAACCAGCTCCTGCTTTAAAAAATAGTGATTTCCAGATACCTAATTTGTGAACTCATTATAACATCTGCCACACTAAGATCAGTTTATGATGTTACTAACTGTTTCTTTAGCCAGAGAGTGGTGAATCTATGGATTTCGTTGCCATAAGCAGCTATAGAAGCCAAGCCTTTATGTATATTTAAGGCAGAGTTGATAGAATTTTGATTGGTCAGGGCATGAAGGCTATGAGGAGAAGGCAGGAGACTGGGGCCGAGAGGGAAAATAGATCAACCATGATGAAATGATGGAGCAGACCCGATGGGCCAAATTACCTAATTCTGCTTCTATATCTTATGGTCTAACTGGAAGAGGCAAAACTAGGATGAGATAATTAGGACATACAGGGATTCCTGGACATTAACTTCCAGTTTACAATAAAGTCAGGCTGATTTTTAAAAGAATACTCAAAACTTTCAAAAAAATACTGATTCGGGAGTCTAGGTACGCGGAATGGTTGCAAAGAGTGAGTGAGGAACAGAAAGACTCTCAACAGCAGTCCAAGTTGCTCAGCGAGCTCCTCAAACTGAGGTTTAATGAGGGGCAATGTAGGAGATACGTGAACTTCAGCAATCTGCCCTCTGCTACAGTTACAACTGCAACTTCAAAACAAGTGTTGATCATACTGACTATATGCTTACAATGACAACGAAAGCATTGGATTCCTTCCAGGAGGAAGTTGGATATGTCAGTTGGATATTCTTGCAGTTTGTATGGGTAGGCAAGTTGGTTTATTACTGTAACATGAACTGAGGTACAGTGAAAAACTTCTTACATACTGTCTATACAGATAATTTCCTTACAGCAAGTTCAAGTTTAATTGTCATTCAGCCATTCATGAATACAGCCAAAGAAAACAGCGTTCCTCCAGGGCAAAAGTGTAAATCATAGTACACAGCACACACATATAGTTACTGTAGGAAAACATGCAGTCACACAGAAAAAAGTAGCCCAAGTCCCTGAGTGGCATGGCCCAACTTGTATTGCACCAAATGAACACTGGGGGCAGCACCGAGAGGAGGGCCAACACCCATCTCATTATGGATTCCAGCCCCTGCTCTCTTCCTCACCATCCCGGTGTCTCCTCTCCTGAGCGAATGCAACATGGACCACCAAGGCATGAGGGGCTGGACCCCACAACAACTGAGGCAACACAGCTACCCCCACCATTGGTCTCACCAATGAACTGGGCTTGCAGTATTCTACATTGCCAATGTCCAAATGGGTCTTGTGATCACAATGAAAATGTCCTAGACCATTACTAGCACTGTTTAGTTGGACCACATGCCACCTTCACACAATAGTATGCAACTAGTCCAGGTGTCAACATGGTACTCAACTCCATTGCAACTGTGCACCTTGCTGATGGGGTACACCAATAGTACTTGATGTTCCCAACATCCAGCAGTATCTTGAGATTGAAAAAAAGACACAATAGCGAACAATTACACCATTGGCTGGAACAGGAGAGGCCAATGTGATTGGTGCGCACAGCCATCTAACCAGCAGTGCATTGAGATAGCTACAGAATACAGAATAAAATGTTGCAGTTACAGAGAAAGTACGGCGCAGGCAGACAATATGGTGCAAGGCCACAATAAGGTAGATTGTGATGTCAGGAGTCCATCGTATAGGACAAGGGATCCATTCAATAGTTTTATAACAGCAGGAGTTATAAGCTTACTTAAGCCTAGTGGTATGTGTTTTTAGGCTTTTGTATTTTCTGCCTAATGGGAGGGCAAAAAGAGAGAATGTCTTGGGTAGTTACGGTCTTTGATTGAAGCAATGTGAAGTGATACAAAGATATCGGACTGCATTTCATCTACTCTTGCTGACCAGGAGACAAACAGACTGCAAGTTTCCACACAGCATATGATAGTTACCTTGGTTACATCTCTGAGATATACCACAAGCAAAAAGGGAATTTTGCTTCCTGAACATCAGAGGAGTGTAAGCAAATGCAACAATACTACAGTGGTCAAAGTTCCTTAATCTTGTGCCATTATTCACCTGCATTCAAGTCCCACTAAAAATGAGGAGGACGTTTCAGGGTACTTGGAGGTACACAGTCAAACAGGCTGAAGTCAGCACGGTTTATTGAAGAGGAAATCTTGCCTGATGAATCTATTGGAATTCTTTTGAGAAAATAACAGGCAGGATAGACAAAGTTGTGTCAGTGGATGTTGATTACTTGGATCTTCAGCAGGCCTTTGACAAGATGCCACACATGAGGCTGCTGAACAATGTAAGACCCCACAGTATTTCAAGGAAGTTACTAGCATGGACAGCAGATTCAGGCAGGAGGCGAAGAGTAGGAATAAAGGGGGCCTTTTCTGGTTGGCTGCCGGTGACTAGTAGTGTTCTGCAGGGGTCAGTGTTGGGTCTGCTGCTTTGCATGTTGTGTATTAATGATCTGAATGACAGAACTGATGGCATTTTGGCCAAGATTATATCAAATCAATTATCATTCAAACCATACATAGATACAGCTGAACAAGACAGAGTTCTTCTGGGGCCAAGCTGCAAAGCATTCAAAGTAGCACGCAAACATTCAAAAATATTGAGTAATGAAATCAAAATAGCAAGCAAGCAAGCATAGTCATTTGAAAAAGAAACATATATAGTCCAAGACCCTGAGCAACAATGACTGGCAATCAATGGAACAGTCAACTGTCAGTGTGCAGTCACACGCAATCCAGCCTGTCATTCCACCACTCAAACACAGGCCCCAGCTGAGCTTGGATGCCACACTGTGAACACTTCCATGTCTCACCTGGTCTGCAGCAGCAGATAAGCCCGAGGCTTGAGGCCTGATCCTCGCTACAACTGAGGCTACACAGCACTCATGTCATCTGTAACTCCACCAGACAAGGGTAACAGGCCTGTGGCAATTTACATTATCACTGACCAATAGTCTTGCGATTGCAAGCGAAATATCCAAGACAATCTCTCACAGTTATTCTGCACCAACTTCAATGCTTCCGAGTGGTGGGCAGCAAAATGTTCTGCAGCCAGGTCAGCTCCTCCGACATCCCGACTGGCTCCACCGACATCCCGGCTGGCCCATTCGACACCTTGGCCAGCTCTGCTGCTAACACCAATCCAACTACTCCAATCAACAAGCAGCCCAGCAGCACTGAAGTACCCGATGATCTTGGAGTAGAATTGCCTTTGGATTGTAAAAAATGAATTTTACAAAGAAAAAAAGCACCTGGGAGGCTGCTGTATCTGCACGCACCACCATCTTACCGGAGGATAACTGGAGGGGTAGGTAGTGTTAAGGAAGCAGGGAGTCTGCAGAAGGACTTGCACAAATTTAGAGAAGGGCAAAGAAGTGACAGATGGAATACAGTGCAGGGAAATGCAGGCATGTAGTTTGGTAGAAGGAATAAAGGCATACATCATTTTCTAAACATGGAGTGAATACAGAAATTGGAGGAGCAAAGGATCTTGGGCATCCTTGTGCAGGATTCCCTGAAGGTTAACTTTCAGGTTGTGTCAGTAGTGAGGAAGGCAAATGCAATGTTAGCTTTCATCTCGAGAGAGGTCTAGAATATAAAAGCAAGAATGTAATGCTGAGGCTTAAGGCATTGGTTAGAGCATACTTGGAATACTGTGAGCAGATGTGGGCCCCATATCTACAAGAAAGAAAGGATGTGCTGGCACTGAAGACCTACAAGGAGAATTTGATAGCTCTGGGCATGTACTCTCTGGAGTTTAGAAGAATGAAGGGGAATCTCATTGAAACCCATCAAATATTGAAAGGCCAAGATAGAGTGGATGTGGAGAGGATATTTCCAATAGTGGGACTGTCTAGGACCAGAGAGCACAACCTCAGAATAGAAGGAAGTCACTTTAGAGCAGTGATAAGGAGAAATTTCTTTATCCAGAGGGTGGTGAATCTGTGGAAATCATTGCCACAGATGGCTGTGGAGGTCAAGTGATTGGGTATATTTAAAGTGGAAATTGAAAGGTTCTTGATTAGTAAGGGGGTCAAAGGTATGAGGATGGGATTAAGAGGAAACATAAATCAGCCAAGATCGAATTCTGAAGCAGTCTGGATGGACAGAATGGCCTAATTCTGCTCCTATGTCTTATGGTCTTAAAAACTAAGTGGTTTCTGGTCAGCAAGAGCCACCTGCTGCAGTCCACTGTGCAATCCATGCATATACAGGCAGCACACAAGCAATAGGCCAGACGAATTACATGCAAAAACCTGCATTTATGCAGGCTATAGTGCCAAGGTGAGGTCCTCCAGTGAGCAGACGTCATGGACCTCTGCTATCCACTGCATTACCCAGCCATTGTGAGGATACTGTTATAAACAAGGAGCAGGAAGAAGCAGAGAAGTGGGAAAATAAAACAAGGAAAATAAGCAGCCAGGACACTTCCATTCCAGCTGGATTATCTACAAACACCAACCTGAATGTGACACTACATCCTACACCCCCCTCTGTCAACTGTGCTACAGCTTACATCATCTTTGTTTTTGACAACATGAATGAAAGCTCATAATGAATGAATGAATGAATGAATGAATGAATACTTATAAATAAACACTATAAAGAAAAAAATACAAAAAAAATTGGAAACAGTCTATCATACATATCCAGCTGGCTATTTTTAAGTTTCAGATTTACTGATGTCAAAATGTGACATTGCAAAATTGTTCTTCTTTAGGTGGCCATATTGATGAAGGCAGGCCTTTGGTATATCTAATATGGACTTTGAGACTTCTGACAAAGTTCCACATGAATGGTATTTCAAAAAACTAAAAACACAAGGTTCAAGGGAAAGTGTAAAATTGGACCACCAGTTGGCTCAGTAGCAGAAGACAAAGGAAGTGTCCTGGTAGATGTTCTTTTTATTACTGCAAAGATTTTCAGCAGGATTCCATAAAAATAGTACTTTGTTCCTTGCATCATATGCTAATGATTTAATTGTTAATATATAGTCCATAATAAATAGGTTTACAGATGACACCATGTGAGATATTTGCAGATGATCTAGCCAAAGTCAAAAGTTAATTTATTGTGTGTCACTTGGGCAGGAAAGTGGCAAACAGAATTCGATCTAGAGAAGGGCAAGGTAATGCATCTGACGCAACAAGGCGAGGAAATACATAATTAATGGAAGGATATTAAGAGGTGTGCAAGAACAGGGGGACCTTGGAATGTATGCCCACAGATCCTTAATAAAGTGTTCAGAGTCAGAGTCAGGTTAAATATCATCGGCATACCTCCACACTCGGGTTGGAGGAACAACACTTTATATTCCGTCTGGGTAGCCTCCAACCTGATGGCATGAACATCGACTTCTCTAACTTCCGCTACGGCCCCACCTCCCCCTCGTACCCCATCTGTTACTTATTTTTATACACACATTCTTTCTCTCACTCTCCTTTTTCTCCCTCTGTCCCTCTGAATATACCTCTTGCCCATCCTCTGGGTCCTCCCCCCCACCCCCCCCCGTCTTTCTTCCCGGACCTCCTGTCCCATGATCCTCTCGTATCCCCTTTTGCCAATCACCTGTCCAGCTCTTGGCTCTATCCCTCCCCCTCCTGTCTTCTCCTATCATTTTGGATCTCCCCCTCCCCCTCCAACTTTCAAATCCCTTACTCACTCTTCCTTCAGTTAGTCCTGATGAAGGGTCTCGGCCTGAAACGTCGACTGCACCTCTTCCTACAGATGCTGCCTGGCCTGCTGCGTTCACCAGCAACTTTGATGTGTGTTGCTTGAATTTCCAGCATCTGCAGAATTCCTGTTGTTTGCCATGAAATTTGTCGTTTTATAGCAGCAGTAACATTGCAATACATAACTAAATAAGTAAGAGAGGAAAAAATATTGAGGTTGTGTTCATGGGTTCATTGCCCATTCAGAAATCTGATGGCAGAGTGGTTTGAAGTGTTTGAAAGCCCCTTATGAGCTGAAGCAGATACAAGAGTAGGTGAAGAGGTACCAGCACTGCACACACAACTAATTAAGACCGCAGCCTTCATTTCTAGTTACATTACAGGAACAAAATGTTTGCACCAGAAAGGATGCAGAAGGGATTTGAGTAGGTGGCTAGAATCGAAAATGTTAACAATAAGAAAAGACTGGATAGACGGGAGTTGTTTTCTTTAGATAGAGGTTGAGAAGAAGCTTAAGTGAGGTATTTAATGACGGAGAAGACAAAACAAGGCAGATCCATTTCTGTCAAGCAGAGGAGTGTTAAAAAAATCAAAAGTCATCTTTTAGAGTAGCTAATAGAAGCATTAGCTGGAAGATGAGGCAAAATTATTTCACCCAGAGGCCAGTAGGGGTCTGGAACTCTGCATACAAGTACATCAGATATCAATACTCATTCCATGAATACTTGAAGGGCCAAGGACCTAGGGCTGGAGAATGGAATTAGGCCAAATAATTATTTTCTGACTGACATAGCTACAATGGGCTCAATGGCCTCCTCCTTCATAATTATTTTATGATTTCATCTTTAAGTACAGAAAGCAGCAGCCTTTAAATCCAAACAGACTGTGGAATGAGGGGCAGTGGCAAACAAGCAAATTAGACATGCAATGAGTATCATTTTTGTTCAGCAACTATTAAGGCACCTTGACCTGCAAAACAGAAAGAAGTGTTTCAGTAAGTGCTCTGAAAAGTTTTATATCATGTGCTTCTCATGGTGCAGCTAAATGCAAATTTTGTAACGTGCAGATTTTGGGTGTGAAACCTGCACTTGCCTTAAGTGTGTTAGTACAAACTGAATCTCTGACAGTTAAGTATTAGTCCTAATAAACACAGAATGTTGAGAGGTGGGTGATGGGCGCAAGCCTGAAGGTAGTGATTCATTTGGTGGCATATTGCTTTTATAAATGCATCAATTGACTTTAATGCACCAGTGAAGTTACTGAAATCTCTGATGGCACTGCAACCAAATCTTGGGGAATTGACTGGATGACGTCACCTGGCTGAGGAGCCTTTCTCCTCCTCACCATCAAGGCTTCAAGGGCAGTCAGAAAAATCCTGGTTTCTGCTTTTCCTTATGTTGTACCATGATTAAAGCTAGAATGATTTTTACAACAGCTCCCAAAAATTGCAAAAAATAATCTACTTCATCTTCCAGGGATCAGCACTGGAAAGGGCGAGTTCCTGGGTGTCAATATCTCTGAAGATCTATCCTGGGCACAACATACTGATGCACTTACAAAGAAGGCATGTCAGTGGCTGTATTTCATTAGGAGTTTGAGGAGATTTGGTCTGTCACCAAAGACTTCAGCAAATTTCTACATATATACCATTGAGAGCATTGTAACTGGTTACATCGTTGTCTGATACAGAAGGGCCACTGTATAAGACTGCAAAAAGCTGCAGAGGGCTGCAAACTCAACCACTGCCATCATGGGCACTAGTCTTCACTGTTGGTGAGGCACCTTCAAAAGTCAATGCCTCAAAAAAGGCAGCATCCATCATTATGGACCTCCATCACCCAGGACATATCCTCTTTTCATTGCTACCATCAGGAGGGAGCTACAGGAGCCTGATGGCACACACTCAGTGTTCTAGGAACAGCTTTTTCCTCTTCGCTATCAGATTTCTGAACAGGCAATAAACAATCCATGAACATTTACCTTACTACTTTTGCTCCCTTTTGCACTACTTAACTTAAAAAATTTTAGATACATTGCTTATTAAAATTTAGTTATGTGATGCATTGCAACTGCTGCTGCAAAACAACAAATTCACAACATATGTTACTGATATTAAACTGATTTTTAATTCCTGTGGTGCCTGCTACTCATGAAGAACCAACTAAACAATGGCTGCATGCAGCAGACATGTAAATTAACAGGCTGCACAAAACTGGAACCATGAAACAACAGACCTAAATTAATTGCACTGCAACATTTTCTGATTCAATTTGCTTCCTCCCTGTTTTTCCAATTATATTCTTCTGGAATTTAAGACAGCTTCCTCTGACTGTACTTGACAAACTACAGTACTTGACAAAGTGCTTTATGAACTGGGTGGGGGATAGGAATAGAGTTCAAGACACAAGCAGGTTGGTCAAATAGGCAGATAAAATTTAAAACTTAAATGTAAAGTCTTATGGTAGGATAAATGAAAATAGGCATTATGAACTAGAGTATAACTCGAAAATGAATACATGAGTAGGAAGATCTAGGACATCTGCATAATTTGTCAAAAGTAGTGTAGCAGGTTGAGAAAGCTGTTAAAAGCAAACTGCAATGTGATAATCTATAAATAGAGGGTAGAACAGAAAGGAAGCCAATCATAAGTCTTTATTGAAACACTGGTTTAGCAATAACTGGAATATTGTGTCCAGCTTTGGGTGTCATACTGTGGGAAAGATGTAAAGGCATTATTGAAGAGAGTGATTTCAGGGCTGAGTGACTGGTTGCATGGGTAGATTGGGAAGCTCAGAAAAGGAGAATTGCAAGGAGATGTGATAGAGTTATTAAAAAAAACACAAGGTGCGCAGGCACGAGCTGATAGGGAAACTATTCCAATTAGCAGAGGTGGACAAGAATAAGGAAACATGGATTAAAAGTGACTGCCAAAAGAACCAAAAGTGACATAAAGATCCTTTCAAAAAATAAAGATGAAGTGGGTAAAGGCTGGACTTAGTCAAGCAGTGGAAGGAGACTTCAAAAGGGCTGGACAAGAACCTGAAAGGATTTGAAGGAATGGGGGGAAGGGGCAGGGGAAGGGACGAGCTGGAATGTTGTTACATGAGCCAGAATGGACATGATGACTCAATTATTCTCCTATAAGGCAGCAATTCTGTAGCTCTATGATTATTTTTAGTACCTTTTAACCTACTTTAAAAATGCAAATAAGGACCCTTTGATCGCTTTCTTTCTCCAAGGATAATGTAGCCTGCTTATTCCTTCCGTCTGTATTGAAATTGATCTTTCATCATTCCTGTTCTGCAAATAGCTCATTGTCAAAATATTGCTTTTACATCTGAAGGGTTGCCTATAAAGTGCATCTTCACAATTTAAGGCTTTTAATTACAAGAAAACTGGGCTTTTATCCTACCACACCAAAACTCTGCTTAAGAACTGTTTAGAATCACCAGACATTTACAGTTCACTTCTTTCTCCTAATATTCATTAAAATAAAATTAATATTTATAAAAAGCATTCATTCTGTTAGTTTTGTTTGTTAATTTCAGTCAATTCACAGTGTAACGCTTACTTCCCATCTCCCTTTTGGCAGATCTGTCACTGGAACCTACAAACTCTGCACAAATAGAATCACTATCCAATACAAAAACCTGCTACACATGCTCAAGTGGGATTTTGAACTAAACCAACAAAGCCTCAGTCTAGGCATTGACATTTACACGCAGAATAAATAGTAGCTTAAAAAAAAACAGCCATACTCACTGTGGGTCCAAAACAAAGGACTGGAATTTTACTCTGAGGCCATGTTTTGTCATCAGTTGTTCAGCTTAAGACCCATGAACTGCAATGTCACAATTAACTATTTCCAGAAATGCTTAGTTCAAAAGGTCATTCATGTCCCATTTTTAATATCAACAAAATAATTCAATGCAATTTAGTGTGTGCTATGGATTTGAGGAGAGGATGTGAAGTACACTGTACCCTCTGTCTATGGTTAAGGATGACAGTGAACTTATTAGGTTGGCTATGTACAATTGAGTGTGTTGCAAATGTCATGTGCTACCCCAGTGCCCTTTAAATCCTGTTTGCCACGAAATGGACGGTATTCAATATCTCCTGTTGAGAAGTTGTGAAATTGTGAAATTACTGTCACAACAGATGCCATTTCACTGGCTCTTCACTGAACCCTGGACTACTGGATAGTGAAGATGGAAGCATCAGGATGCACCTCATTCACCACAGCTCAGCATTCAACACTATTAACCTCACAAAACTAATCAATAAGCTCCAAGACATCGGCCTCAATATCTCCTTGTGTAATTGGACCCTCGATTTCCTCACTTGAAGATCTCGGTCAGTTCAGATTGGTTACAACAACTCCTCAACAATCACATTCGGGTGCACCACAAGGTTGTGTGCTTAGTAGTACAGCTCAAGGCCATATTTAAGTTTAGTGACAACACAACACTACTATTGGCTGGTGTCATCATCAAAGCCTGAATCAGCATACAGTAGAGAGATTGAGAATTGTTGTGGCTCAATGTCAGCAAAACCAAAGAGCTGATTTATTGACAAGAAGAGGAAACCTCCTGAAGGTCCACGAGGCAGTCCTCATCAGAGGATCAGAAATGAAAAGGGTCAACAAACTTTGAATTCCTTGCCGTTATCATTTCCGAGGATCTGTCCTGAGTGCAGCAAATAACTACCACTACAAAGAAGACACGACAATGTCTCTACTTTCTTGGAAGTTTACGAAGATTCAGCACATCATCTAATACTTTGATAAACCTCTGTAGAATGACAGTGGAGAACATCCAGACTGGTTGCATCACAGCTGGGTATGGAAATGCCAATGCCCTCAAATGGAAAAAGCTACAAAAAGCAGTGCATCGCAGGTAAATCCCTTCCCATCACTGAGCACATCCACAAGGGGTGTTATCGGAGGAAAGCAGTATCCATCATCAAGGACCCTCACCATTCAGGCCATGCTCTCTTCTCACGGCTGCCATCAGGAAGGAGGTACAGCAGCCTCAGGTCACCACCAGGTACGGGAACCTCAACCATCAGACTCTTGAACCAGAGGGGATAACTTCACTCACTGAACTGAGTCACAACCATGGACTCACTTTCAAGGACTATACAACTGATGGCCTTGATATTTATTGCTCATTTATTTATTACCATTATTTTGGATCTTTTTCTTTTTGTATTTGTATAGTTTATTGTCTTTTGCACATTAGTTGTTTGCCTGACTAAAAACTGTGCAGTTTTTCATTCTGTTTCTTTGTATTTACTGTGAATGCCCACAAGAAAACAAATCTCAGGGTTGTATATGGTAACGTATTTGTACTTTGATAATAAATTTACTTTGAACTTCTAAATTATGTCAGAGACACTGGGGTCTTAAATTTTGGCAGGCTTGCAGCTGCAGTGGTGGACAAAAGTATAGGTCAGGTAAAAACCAGACTAAGTGTCAGGAACTTGAAGTTGGGTGGGAGCTTGAATCCAGAGTGCTTCAATATTTCAGCTTGTTTTGAAATTGAGCAGCACAGAATTTGTCATATTACTGAGAGGAGTTTGACCTCTAAATGCCATTGCAGACTTGGTGCCACTGCCAACAGCTTGGTAGCGTGATGTTTTATTTGCTATCAAAATGAAGTCCGTACCCTATCCCTCACGAAAAGCAAAAACTAAGTGTTATTATATAGATCTCGTTTATCAGAACATTTTTACCATGTACACAAAGAATAGATTTCTCTAATGTATAAACAAAATAATTTTCTTGGTAACTTTCCTCCAGACAGGCCATGTTGACACACAGGTTGGCCAACCAAACCAAAGCATATAATGAGTTGGGAGGAGATCAGGAGGTTTGAGAGTCAGAAACATCCTTGGAAGTGAAGGTAATCACAGATCCTGGGATTGGGTGGTATGTAGACAGGGAGTAGTCCAAAATCGTGATATGCAGTAATAAGAGGTGTATACAACCTAGATTATTAGGTATGAAAAAAGCACCCCTGCTTTGTCTATTACCACAAATAGTGCTTCAAAATCCAGCTCACTTGTGAATCTAGAGCTTCTACTATTTATCTTCAATATTTTTGAGTGCTGAGAAATATCATCTTCTAGGTGATAAGAAAAATGGCCTGAAGTGGATGCATCATTAAATTAAAAGAGAAAACATTGTAAAAGAGAAAAAGAATTATGTTTTAAACTGAAGGTCCTTTGTCAAAACTGGAAAAAAGAAAAAGGTTGGTTTTACGTTGGTTTTACGCGAGGCTGGAGTTGGCATGGTGAAAAGTCACTGAAGAATCCATTTGATCAACAGGGAGATGAAAGAAGATAGAGAGGAATGAGCAGAGGGGCGATTAAAAGCTGTAAAATACAGGTCAGAATTATAATAATGATCCAGCCAATTAGACAGGTGTCAGAGATGGAAAAATGGTTAACGTTACAAATGAATATCCTACATCAGAACTGATCAGTTCTGCATGTTACCCAAAAATTCAACACAGGAAGATGGGACGCTGTTCCCCAAGCTAGCATTAAGCCTCTTAAGAACAGTGCTGCAGGTCACAGATATATATGTCAGACTGGGAGTACAATGAAGAACTAAAGTGACAGGTAACTTGAAATTCAGATGGCACAAGAGACTGCAGATGCTGGAATCTGAAGCAACATGCTTCCGCTGGAGGAACTCAATGGGTCACACAGCATCTGTGGTAGGAAATAAAGCATTAACATTTTGGGTTGAAAACCTGCATTAGGATTGAAAGTGGAGGAGGGAGACAGTTAGCATAAAGAGAAGGGGGGCGGGGGGGAGTGGTGAGACAGGAACCTGACCTGATCGCTGGCTGTAAGGTAAGGGACCTCAGTGAGGATAATCAGCACCTGCGTGCGTGCAACTCCAGAATTGTGTTTGCAGATTGAATGCAGGTACTCTGTAAAGCAGCTGCCCAATCTGCATTTAGTTTCCTAAATGCCGGGGAAAGCACCTTGTAACCAACCTGAGCACCCTTAAGATTTCAATGGCTGACCTGCTTTATTAGTCATCTAAATGAAGCATTTATTTTAGTGACTTGTACATATACACCCCTTCGCTTTCTATCTCTAAAGATAATGTTCATTTATTCCATCTGTATTGAAATTGACTTTCATGCTCTACAAATGTATTAATATCTTCAATTATCAAAATATTCCTTTTACATTTGAGGCACTTGACTCCAATAAAATCAAGAGTGGGTGGTTTCATGGCAAGCCGAAATTATATTTGAAATGTTTTACATATATACCTCCCACTCACTCATCTGTTAATATGCCACCTATACTTTACTTAACCAGGATGCTAGCTGCCATAAAGCTAGCCTGCAGCCTTCTCTTATATCTGTTGTTAAGAAAGAAGATTCAGTCAAGTTACTGGACAGCAATAAATTCCAAGTTATTTATCATGGAGGGAATGTGTGAGCAATGCCACTACAGACCACGAGGACATGTTGTTTCTTGGTTGAGATGGGTACTGCATGAGGCATGTGTGCAATTTCTTTCCATATGTTGGTCCACACTGAAAACATCTAAATCCTATTACCAGGGGAGACGTGATCAATGCGGTCGTCAGCATATTACAAAGAGAAGGTCAATGAAGTTGCTGGGGAACATAACCAGTGTAATGATGCATTATGCTGAAATTCTGAAGTTCCAAGTTATGATAACTGCTCTCCAAAAACTGTGATAGTAGCCATGTTTTGTACGAATCACGGAAGTTTTTCCCAATGACAAAGTTCTGCAAATGTTCAATGCTACCCTTACTACTTGGTCCATGCACAGGATATGGATAGAATGAGTAGGTGAAATATTGGCAAATAGGGTTTAATTTCTGAATGTATGAGGTCATGCACTTCAGAAAGTAGAATCAAAAGGGAAATATTATCTAACTGGAGAAATAAAGCAAAGTACAGAGAAATCTGGGTGACCTGGACTACAGTGCAGAGCTTGGCTGTCTTACTAAAGGAAAGGAATACCAGAATCAGGAGGCAGTCAAAAAAGATTTATCAGACTGATTCCTAGTATGAAGGGTTAATATATCATGAGTGGCCAAAGAAATTGATTCTGTATTCTTTAGAGTTTGGAAGAATGATGGGTAATCTTATTGAAAGATGTATTATCACAAGAGAGGATGAGAAAGTCCACAATAGTGCAGCAGTTAGTGTGGCACTATTACAACTCGGGCCATTCCAGTGTTCCGAGTTCAATTCCAGCGCTGTATACAAGCAGTTTGTACGTTCTCCGCGTGACCACGTGGATTTCCTCTGGGTGCTCTGGTTTCCTCCTACAGTTCAAAGATATACTGGTTAGTAGGTTGAGGAGTCATTGTAAACTGACCTGTGATTAGGCTGGTGTTAAGTAAGCGGGCAGTGCAGTTCATTGTGCTGGAAGGGCCTATCTTGTACTGTATTTCTAAATGAACAGAATATAATATTTTCAAAAGTGGAAAAGTCTCAAAGAGGATAAAAGTGTAGTCATTTAAGACAGAGTGTATAAATTTCTTGCAGGACATGGTGAATTTCTGGAATTCTCTATGCTGAAACTATCTTCCATGTCCTAAGTTTTCAGAAGCCTGAAACCTGAGCCAATCCATTTTGGAAATGCTGTGTGATGTTCCTTAATCATGAAGCAGCTAAAGTACTCTTTCCTTGAGTGGAGGTCCTCAGTGAGACTGTAAATATAGGAATGGGCTGTAAACTGCAGCATGGGTATTTGTCAGAAATGTTTTGTTTTAAATACTCTGCACAACATCAAAAGTAGCCCAGATATTTAGCTTTGTGCTTGAGACTAAAGGGATAACGAACAGGTAAATATCACTTAATACAATCAAACTTCAAACAACATTTAATTCAAACTATTGCTTAATTAAGCTGTTTTTCTTTAATCATCAATCATCATATTCTGCCCAAACTACCAAATATCACCTTGGTTTCTCATTGTAAACAAAAGAAAATCAAGCTACTGAACTTAGATTCATTATACAAATACAAACTAGGTGAGTTTACCGGAACTGGCAAATAATTCCTGTAATGCCCAAGCTATTTTTGATAACAGAATCCGGTCGTGTGATTTCCTTGCATGCAGATTGAAGATACCAGGAACACCTAAAGTTACTTGAAGTTGGTAATGACAAACCATACAAAGGAGTAATCAAAATTATCACAGTATGTCATTCATATTTCAGCATGAAAAGGCAACCAGATTTTGATATGCTATAAATCTGTGATCGCACTTTAATACAGACATTTTTATAGACAGGGGACTTCAGAAGCATAACTTTGATACTCTACTAACCCAAATATGCCTGCTATACCACTCCAAAGAATGGACCCCAACAGTCAAACCATACCCAAACCGTCTACAGAGTGGCTTCATTTGTGGTCTTCAGTCCTTCGCCTTCATACCCCTCTGCTCTTCTGATGCTCAGTGGTGGGCTCATGCCTTACCCAGTTTTCTTCATGTGTTATACCCAGGAAGGATGCTTGGTCAGTAATGCACAAGGCATTACTAAATTTTAGCAGCAGGCTAATTAGCCTTCACACCGCAGCTGCTTACAGTGCTTTTGCAGGTCCCAACAAAACTCTAAACCATACATGTTGCTCATATTAGCACCTATGTGATGAAATCATTTCGGTTTCCAGCTGGCATTACTATTTTTCAACTTGTGTAAAGTATTAACTGTGTTCACAAGATTGTATGAAGCAAATGTCTAAGCAGCTGAACAATGAGGCTCATGCTGCTACTGCAATCACTCCCATTTCCCATTCTGTGATGCAAGTTTACTTACACGTGCAATTGAAATCACTTGTGTGAAATTAATACTCCATCTGTAAAAGGCATGGGCCTTAAACTCGGCACACAGTCTTAACTCAAGCATTAAGTGTGGTTCCAGAGTTAATTAAAGAGCTTTCTTTTCCCACTAGCGCCTCCTGGAGAGTATTAGGTGTTGCTCTTCCTTAAGACAGCTTCCTGTTTAGTTTTTTCATCAATCTATATAAATTTCCTACCTATCTGTGATCATACTCAGAGTCTACTCTGCCAAAGTCCTCCATTGCCAATTGGATCTCTCCCCTCCCTCATGGTCTTTCATGAAGCTGGCAGGCACAATCTTATTCAATGTGTGAAAACAGGAATATTTCTTACTCCCAAATTGTTCAACGTTGTACTTAATGACTGTGAAACTCATTAACTGGTGTTATAACAAATCTTACCATTTACCTTTATCTCTGCCCTCAAAATGTAGAAGAAAACAAATCAAACATTTACTACCACATGAATAAACTAATATTCCAATTGTAAATTTGTAAGGCTCTGTTGCCATCAGTCCAACTGAAGTAGGCACAGGGACATTATATTCCATTTCTCAATTCTCCAACCTATATGTCATGTACTGTCTGTGTCAGCAGAAAAGCAAAATCAAATTACCCTTTATATCTCACACCTGTGTGCACAATCCAAATCCTTGTTAGTTCCAGGTTTGGGTTATCTGCACTGGCATCTTGATGCTGTTTTAGTGATTAGCAGGGAACCTTTGCCTGGAAATGAGGGAGGACAGACACCCACTGATACAAGTCCATGAGGTGCGCAGCAGAAAAGTGCCAGTCAGTTTGAACACTGGCGCAAGTCCAAAAGCATTGAAAAGGCAGGCTTTGATGACTGTTTTGCTGGTCTCGTTAGAAAGTGAATTTGCTGTATACTCTTGATATTATAATCCAAAAGAATCATGCAATGCCACCTTTAACCCATTATTATTTGCCACTACTAGAGAAATGACACTCCAAGCCTCCCCAAAGCTGACATGCAGATCTAAAATCAAACTTAAACACAGACCTGAAAAGGGTGGGACTGTAACATTCCATTCCCACGGTTGGTCATATTCCTCTGCAGGCCTGGCGTCACCTTGCGGCAATCTGCTTTCTCTTAGGTAACTATCAACACTCTCTGTGTCTGAAGCTCCATTCTCTTCAGGTTCATAGGGTGTGTCATACAACTGAATTCCTTTCTTCTGACTTTCTTGCTTGTGAATCTCTGGAAAAGAATCAAATCTTATGAGTGCCAGAAAGAAAAGTACCAAGAAAAAAAAAATCTGTTGAAAGTCCTTGTATTTTAATGTAAGAGACTGTAAACAGACATTGTCAAAAATCAAATTAAACTATAAAGTAGCTTCTAAACTTTTTTTCCTTAATGTTACTCCCAACTACCCATTTCAGTTAAAAACAGAATTTCACAATCCATGCCTCAGCTGAGAGTTGGCTCCTGGAATAAAAGATACATTTTCTAGCATTTAGCTGTGAAATGCTGCCCCTTTAATTTCAGAGGGTAGCATTGTTTAGGACAGCAGCTTTGTTAAGGATCTTGTAAAGTCAAAGAGTTCTAACAGGGTGGAAACAGATCCATTGGCACAACTTACCATCTAGGATGTCCATTTGTGCTGGTCTCATTAGTCTGTATTTGGCCCATTATTCTCTTTGTCTTTTCCATACATGTACCCTGTCCAGATGTCTTACACATTACAGCTGTATGCCTCCAATCCAAGTAACATCCTCAATTAAAACTTCCTGCACCTTTACGACATCTTTTTTACAGCACAATACCCCAAGTGTGGTCTCACCAGCGACTTGTGCAGCTGACATCTCAACTCCTGTACTTAACTGCTTAAGGTATGTCCCTCCCCCATGCTTCTGTGAATGAGTCAATGAAGGCATGGAGCTCAGCCAAGAAATGTTATAATCATCTGCTGCTGCACATCAGCTACTGAGATTTGGTTTGAACGTGGTTTTGTCATGTAGTGACAGCAGACTGAGCACTTTCCCATTGGATCTGAGATAAGCCCCACTCCCACGAGGAGTTTGTTGGAGGTGCGATGCAAAAATATAGTAAAAAAAAACTAAGCAAATTGTTGAGACAATGAGAGAGTCTTGTTTGACTTTGGACTTCAGTGAATGGAGTTATACTATAGAAGCAGTGCAGTGTGTAGATGATGCTTGCCTTTGCACCTGCTCAGAGGTTGAGCCCCGAGCCATCATTGACTTGTGCACCAAAGCATCCAAGGGGGAGGATCTTTCACTTAACATCCATGAGAACAAGATCCTCGACCAATCTATCCCACTGTACCACAATGCTGATTGAAAATAAACTAGATCAGGGTAAGGTGGGCTTCAATTTGTCCAATACGGCAATTGAAAAAGAAAACTGAAATACACAGTCACTTTTTCGAAGATACACAGAAGTGATGTAAACTAATAATATCCCTGAAACTACACTGTGCTTCCACATGTTACTACACTCTACTTGGGGAAGAGATGGCAGTGCTAATCCCATCGCACAAAGTGTATAAACGAGTAACTAACTCCTCAGTTAATCTGATTCCTATGAAAACAAATATATAATGAAACTACTGACAAAAGAACACTCAGCTGTAAATGCTATTTATTCCCAGGGACAGGAGACCAAGTGGAATCAGTGTTCAAATGAATTGTATGTGTTACTGATAATGCTGCTGCGCAAGACATACCAGGTGCCTAGTTGGGAGAATGTGAGCCCTCGCCATTAACTGATACGTTTGCAATGGAATGACCTCATCCTCCAATGGCTCAGTCTGGCACGAACCAAAGCATCATGCAGCAGCCGCCTGCGAGGGATGCCGTTGGCGAGCTCTGGTGAACAGCATGACTGCTCACAGCTGAGATACGGAGCTCAGGGCTGCACCCTGTTCAGCACAGTAAGTATAGCCCTTTGGTGGAGACTGTCAGTACATGCTCCATGTGCGCATAGATACTGCTTGAATCCAACAGTTCCTCTCATCACTTATTGCTGATGTGAGGGAAGCTACTGACTGCGCCTCAAAACCCCCACTGCTTAACTGCCCCCTTTCTTTATAGGTCCCAACAGTCCAGAGAATCGTGCGCACAGCAGTTCACGTGCAGAGATTTCAATAGTGTATGGACCCTCAAGTGTTCATATGGCAGGACTAACTGTGTTACAATTAATCAGCTCTCTGCAGAGCAGCACCAACAGGGAATCAGAGTAGTGTATTTAACCTAACAGACAGACAACCTTTGGAGCATTATCAAATAAGAGTGGTATCAACTCACACGTGGAGGACCAAATGGTTGGTCAAAGTTTTATGGAATACCTTAAGCAGCAAAAAAGGGGGGAGAACCAAAAGGTTAAATCCAGGGGCAGTCCAGGACTCGCATGCTAATCTGAAGAACTGTAGCACTGGCAAATAAGGTCAAAGTCAGAAGCTTCACCTTTAAAAAAAAGCATTCTTATCATGTTTATTCTTTGGCAGTTTATTTCCACTCTCCTACATGCATTTGTGATGATTGCTTTATGAAGATAAGCTTTAAAAACTTTAATCTATTAATAAGACCAAGGTAAAATAATCAAAGGTTGTTTGTACAGGAGAACTATGAATCAGTATCATTCTGTTGCAACAATAAAATAACAGTTTATAAATTTAAAGCACCACAAGCATCTTAAAAGTACAAGATTAATTTAGATTATACTTTGAGCCTGCAGATCTGTCAAATGTTCTTCAATCCATACTCTTCAATTTACAGACATACAGTAATTGTAAAATTGTTTTAAAGACGACAAAACAACAGCACAGTATGGGCCATTCAGCTCATGTTGTGTCAACTTATATGAATGTACTCCACAATTAATCTAACCCTTCCCTCTTACAGAGCCCATAACCCTCCATTTTACTTCCATCCATGTGCCCAAGAGACTCTTAAATAGACCTAATGTATTTACCTCTACCACCACTCATGGCAGTGCATTCCAGCTACCTACCACTCTCTGTAGAGAAAGCTCACCTCTAACAGTTCACCTAAACTTTCCTCCATTCAATTTAAAAGGATGTTCCTTGGTATTGGCCACTGCTGTCCTGGGAAAAAGGTTCTGGCTGCTCACTCTATGTCCTAAACACTCGATCAAATCACCTCTTACCTTCTGTTGCTCCAAAGAGAAAAGCACTAGCATGCTTGACCTTTCCTCACAACCCAGGAAGCATCCTAACATTAACTTTGTACTCCTCCAAGTTCAACTTTCCCGAAGTGTATAACTTAATAGCTCAGCATTTAATACCATGATTCTCACCATCCTGATTGAGAAGTTGCAGAACCTGGGACTCTGTACTTCCCTCTGTAATTGGATCCTTGACTTCCTAACCGGAAGACCACAATCTGTGCAGATTGATGATAACACGATCAACACTGGCGCACCTCAGAGGTGTGTGCTTAGCCCATTGCTCTACCCTCTGTATACACATGACTGTGTGGCTAGGCATAGCTCAATTACCATCTACAAATTTGTTGACAATACAACCGTTGTTGGTAGAATCTCAGGTGGTGACGAGAGGGCGTACAGGAGTGAGATATGCCAACTAGTGGAATGGTGCCGCAGCAACAACCTGGCACTCAACGTCAGTAAGATGAAAGAGCTGATTGTGGACTTCAGGAAGGGTAAGACCAAGGAGCACATACCAATCCTCATAGAAGGATCAGAAGTGGAGAGAGTGAGCAGTTTCAAGTTCCTGAGTGTCAAGATCCCTGAGGATCTAACCTGGTGCCAACATATCGATGTAGTCATAAAGAAGGTAAGACAGCGGCTATACTTTATTAGGAGTTTGAAGCGATTTGGCATGTCAACAAATACACTCAAAAACTTCTATAGTTGTACAGTGGAGAGCATTCTGACAGGCTGCATCACTGTCTGGTATGGAGAGGCTACTGCAAAGGACCGAAAGAAGCTGCAGAGGGACGTAAATTTAGTCGGTTCCATCTTGGGCACTAGCCTACAAAGTACCCAGGACATCTTTAGGGAGCAGTGTCTCAGAAAGGCAGTATCCATTATTAAAGATCTCCAGCACCCAGGGCATACCCTTTTCTCACTACTACCATCAGGTAGGAGGTACAGAAGCCTGAAGGCACACATTCAGCACTTCAGGAACAGCTTCTTCCCCTCTGCCATCCGATTCCTAAGTGGATTTTGAAGCTTTGGACACTATCTCACTTTTTTTCAAAATATACAGCATTTCTGTTTTTGCACATTTTAAAATAATCTATTCAATACACGTAATTGATTTACTTGTTTATTTATTACTTTTTATTTTATTATTATTATTTTTCTCTCTGCTAGATTATGTATTGCATTGAACTGCTGCTGCTAAATTAACAAATTTCACGTCACATGCCGGTGACAATAAACCTGATTCTGATTTCACAATTTTCCAAATTGATCCATCTGCCACTTCTCTGCCTAGCTTTGCTTTATGTCTTTACCCCATTGTAACCTATGATTATGACAACCTTCTACACAATTCACTACACCACCAACCATTGAGAAATCTGCAAAGTAACTAACCGACCTTTCAATTTCCTCTACCAAGTCATTTAGTAAAAGAGAAGGGGCCCTGTCCCAGACCAGATCCAGGTAGAACACCATTAATCACTGACCTCTAGGTAGAATAAGCTCTGTTGACTAGGACTCCATCTTCTGTGGACAAGCCAATTCCCAATCCATGCAGCCAAGTTTCCATGGATCCAGCCTCAATGACTTTATGGATGATCCTACCAGAGGCAAGCTTGTCAAATAGCTTACTGAACTCCATATACACATCACCACTCTACCTTCATCAATTTGTATTATCACCTTGAAATAACCTGACCTACCCCTCACAAAGCCATGCTGATTATCCCTAATCAGACGATGCTTCTCAAAAAGCTCATAAATAAGCAAGATTCACTTTTCTGTAACTATTATCCCTATACCTTTCTTCAACAAAGCAATAACATTTGCCATCCTCTAATCCTCTGGTACAACTGCAACGTCCAGGGAGAATGCAAAGATCATCGTCCACTCCCTAGCAATCTCTTCCTTTGCTTCCCGCAGTAACATTGGGTATATATCATCCAGCCCCAGGGACTTATCTAACACAATGCTTTTCAAAATCTCCAATGCTGCCTTTTTCTTGACCTCAACATGCTCCAGAAAAGTGCTCTTTATCTTATTCATCTCAGAAGCACGCGCATATACAGGTGGTTGTTTTTTTTTCTTTTTAAAGAATGCATTTTAGAATTGAAGTATTCTAGTTTTTTTTTCCTTTACAGATTTCTAGCAATCACAATATTTTGATGTGGATATACTAGGCTAAAAATCTTAAAATAGCAAGGCACTAGTTAATAATTCAAGAGCTTGTATTTATAGCACTGAAAAATAAATACTTGAACGTTTGACAAAATCCTTCTCTAACTCACAACCTCCACTTCTCAGACAAACAGACTACTGTAAATGAGCAAAGTCACCAAGTTCCCCTCATATCAAAGGCTATCCTGACTTGGACATATACTTACAGTGCTGTGCCACTGCGGAGCATGAGAAGTATCAGTAAACTGAGTACAAGAAAAAATCTGTACAAAAGGGAAGCAAGCAAAGAAAGAGAAGGTTGCCAGCGCTAGGCTGAAAACGGTCAAGGAGGGGAAGTAGCTTACAGAGAACATATATCATTGAAATCTACAGCACGTTACGGGCCCTTTGGCCCACAATGTTGTGACAACCTTGTAACCCTAGAAACTGCCTAGCATTTCCTTACCACATAGTCTTCTACTTTTCTAAGCTCCACATACCTATCTAAGAGTCTCTAAAATGCCTGGAAAAGACCTTCTGGTGGCTGTATTCCCATGTACCTGCTGCTTTTGTGCTCTACAAGATGCTACAGTATAAGAAAATCCTATCTAACTGCAGTCCAGTCTGTAACTGCTGGTGGGAAGAATGCATATTTAGGATGACAGAATGCAAATCAAGTAGGCTGCTTTGTCCTGAAAGTTAGTTTTACAAATAATCTGAACCAACAACACAATCTTTTCCAGAAAGATCAGAGTTCTTATGTTGCCTATGTAATATTCTACCCTCAACCAACACACACAAAAACAGATTTGACTTGAAATGTATGCAGTCTCAGTGCATTTCTTAAATCAGCAGGCACACTCACAACTAAAAGTGCTTACTCAAATCTCCGAAGTGGCAAGATTCAAAATGGAAATAATTACAACTGCTTTTCAATCCAAAGATAAATATCGTTTAGATTTCTATCAACAAAAAAGCATGACAAATTGTCTAAATGATTATGCGTATCAACTGGAAAACAAAATCAAAGTACTAACACAAAATAAAGATTCTGTAATACTTACACAGGCCACAGATGGCCCATCATTTGGTTTCATAATTTGGACCCCTTTCTCCATCATCATCCTTGCCTTAGACCTTGGATGGTGATGGAGAAAAAGACATTGAACAGTCACTTCACACGATTACCAACAAATGTGAGTGTCAGATCCGCTCTCCAACCATTGTATCATAGCATAAGCACACAGAAGCCTTTGTATTCTAATCCTCTTGACATACAATTATTTTTCATGACTTGCACCAGTCCTCCTAGACCAACAAATCTCACCATCCCTTTGCTGCCCTTCACAATTTATAAAATATATAATAATTTTTAGGGCAAAGTTCAAAGTAGGATTTATTGTCTAAGTACATATATGCCATCATCTATAAAGAGATTCATTTTCCTGTGAGCATACTCAATAAATCCAATAACCGTAACAAAATCAATGAAATACCACACCAACAGGGTGACAACCAGTGTGCAAACCGTAAATACAAAAGAAAGATAATAAGGATTCAACATTACAAGCAAGCTTATGCAATTCTGATAAGTACACACCACTAGACATAAATGAAAGCACAACCCAGAAAAGTGAAGTTATCACTACAGAAGAAAAAGTTAACCAACGGAAGAGCATGACCCTCAATATGAGCTGACAAGATGTCGACAAGGAAGTCTGCTTCAGAGTTGGAAACCTCTTCTCAGAAACAGGGAGATTCCTTGTGGCAATACAGGATCAGGTGGTTAACACAAAAAAAAACCCAAAAATACATAATAAAAGACCAACAAATTCAGATGATAAATGCAGAAAATGCCAAGAGAAACCAAAAACAATCCAATGCATTACAGGAGCCTGCAGCAGTTTAACTCAATCTGATCACTTAAACAGGCACAATCAAGTGGCAAACATCAATCACCAAAATCTGGTTTTAAAATAGAAATTCATTCAGCCAATTAACAAGGCAGATCAATAATTTGCCTTTAACTCCACTGGTTTTAAGTTTGACCAGTGTTTTAGAAGGGACTTCATCCAGTTTTCTTCTAAATTCACTGACATTTCTGTCTACTATTTCAGTCATCCGTTAGAAAATTTCAAATCAGGTTCATCAGGCGAGTGCAATTCTTTGTAAATCCATTCCAACTCTTCTTGATCATTTACGAATTTTGAAAGTATTCAAACATTCCATACTGACAGATCCTGATAATTTCCCAATACAGGATTTAAGCTACATTGGGTACAATTCTGGGTTTCCATCTCCTGCCACCTAAAAGATTCTTTTCAATTTCAAATTTTAAGCCTTTAGCATCATATATTTTAAATATTGGCTGAACATATCAATGCATCCAAGATCCAGAGAAAAAATTTGATCCATTCAGTTTATGCTGGCTCTCACAATATTCCCAATAAATTCCATTCCAATACTTTTACTTTCCTGTAACCTATTGTCTATTAGCTCCTCTTAAATGTTTCCGCCACCCAATTATGTTAATAGTCAGCAATGAATTAACCAACCAATCAATATGAACTACAAGCAGAGACTGAAGATTCAGGTGAAGATTGTGCAAATAAGCAGAGAATTTCATCTGCACTGCTTTCAATGCATTGTAACTCTACCTATTCCCTCATTCCTGAGCTGTTCAAAACAGTCACTGCTGGAATTCATAGATAATCTCATCACCACAGCTATGTGAGAGAGGGAGGGGGGAAGAATTAGTAAAGAAACTTCCTTCTTCCTCATGCCACTGATTGCAGGAAAAAAATTTCTAAGAGAAAGGGACCCCTCTACCATCTCTAGTGGGATCAGCCTCAGTACCACTAGGTCAGAAGATGCAGGTCAGAAGCCATTAAGAATTCCTACTTATTATATGATATGAAGTCTAAAGTGAGAGCTTGGCTGCAATCCCTTTCAAGAATGGAGTGTCCAATAAAATTTTTAATAAGTTTGCTCAAATAGATGACACATGATTAAAAAATTACATTCTCCAGAAAGCTGTAGGTTTCTTCACATATATTGCATTGCACAATCAGCAGCACAGAAATTGTGCAATCAGATTCCATTAAAATAACTCCAGCATTTCAACAGATGCATTTGGTGACTATCAATGCATGGGAAGCATATTTTACTGAACCTCGTTTTAAGGAACTGCTGCCAAACAAACTAAGCATTCTTTAAACTGTTAAGATTGTTTTTGTTTCCTTATCATCCTTGCCCTAACCAACATAAGGGTCATTCTCCAGTGATGACTATTAGCTTTGTTTGCTGCAGAATATTGTGTAATACCCCAGTGATTTTCCAAAACCCTGACTAAAAAGCCACCAAACTTGTTTAAGCATTTAACTAGCAGTGGCAAGGCTTCAATGGCATTTTCATCTCAAATCAATGTAGTATAAATATGCTTAACCAAAGAATCTTTCCCATTATTTCCTACTGCCACCACTTAAAAGATGTATAGCAATCTGATAGTCAAATTATAGCCTGTTGCATGCTGGAAAACCAGCAGAACTGAAACTGTCACATGTAGAATGGATTCAAACCCACAAGTAGAAGCTTACTTTATTAAGAATACTTCTGGAAATACAGAGCATTACTAACAGCAGCTGTGGGAAGATAAAACAGTCAACCCAATCAGGCTAATGGAAATAATTTTGATGAAAAATACTAGGATGCTCACGCTGTTTTTCTCCCAAGTGTTGCCTGTCCAGATTACCTAAAGCATTTGTTTTGATTCAGAACTCCATCAATTGGAGTTTCTTTTTGCATTGGGATGGATATCAATGGCATTCAAAATAATACAACATATCAACAATTTAAAAACAAATAAAGCAAATAAAAAACGACTAGGCATAGTCCACAGTTCAACCGTTAGCAATATTAGTAACTTTTAATTGTCACAATTCCTCATTCGGTTCATCCTACTAGAGATATTCCCCTGCTCTCATCTACCCTTCCTCTACGTTTTCTATTACTTATAACCAACTTGTTTTTCTTTATCCCAGTTTCGTAGTAATTTTGGATCCATATCACATTCCAAGAGGCTTTCTGATTTGATCATTTTGAGCATTTTCTATTTTTAACATCAGATTTCCAGCACGTGCACCAACAGCGCTCTCCCTCCTGACACTGATGTAGGTAGATCAGTTACAGCACTGTCTGGTCACCAGTGACACTGAGGACATTGACAGTAGTTTCAGGTGGTCTTAGCATTCCTTGAATATTACATAGAAAGTGGTTCTTTAAAGGTTATTAAGCCTGGGGGTGGGGGGAAGGGGGCAGAAGGGATAAGCTCCCATCAATGCTCCCGATGGCACGTGTCTCAAGTAGTCTTTGACAACGAAGTTCTGTTTTGGGCTTTCATGTATGGCTTGGCTACTAAGCCCAGCAGAACTGTTTCTACTGAAAGGAGGAGGGGCAAAGGCAGGTTACTGGTGCCTTAAAACCAGTTGCTTTTGGTAGACAGGGCTCATCAGCCGTGGTTGACAGCCAGTGTAGGAGAAGGAAAACTCCACTGCCTTGCAGCTATTCCTACTTACTCAGAGCGAAGGCTTCGAGAGTAACCCGAGGTAAAATCCGGAGCTGAATCCCTAAGGCAGCCCAATATTTAGTTTAACACTGACTAGCAACTCCTGTGAAGCTGCTGGTGCCAAAATGTATCAGCTTATGTATCACGTGGACAGCTGGGGTGAATTCTGCAAAGGTAGAGTCTTCAGGAGACTGGTCATTCACTTGCTACTTTGGGATGACAGGGGTTGCCCGTGTTTCAACCTTGCCTCTTAAAATTCATAGCAAAAGAGATTAACCAGGCTGCCTCCTGGATTAGAGAACATGTTTTATGAGAAAGGGTTGACAATCTAGGGCGTTTCTCTTTCGAGCGAAGGAGAATGAGAGGTGGCATAATAAAAGTGTACAAGAGGAATATAAAGAGCAGACATCCAGCACCTTTTATTTTTACCTCCCAGGGCAGCAAATAGCTAATATGAGAGGGCATTATTTTACTGCGTTTGGTGGAAAGTATGGGGGGGGGGGGGGAGGGTTGTGGATGTCAGAGTTTGGTATTTTTGGAGGGGTAGGGCCATGTAACACACTGTCAGGGGTAGTGGTAAAGGCATACATTAGGGACATTACAGACTCATAGATAGGCACATGGATGAAAGAAGAATGGAGTGGTTTTGTGGGAGGAAAGGGTTAGATTGATTTTGGAGTAGTTTGAATGGTCAGCACAACAACATGAGCTGAAGGGCCTGTACTATACAGTTCCATTTTCTACATTTTAAAGATTAGCTTTATTTGTCACATGTCTATCAAACATACAGTGAAATGGGTTATTATTTGTTAACAAACACAGTACGATGTGCTGGGAGCAATACCTAAGGGTCACCATGACCCGGGCAGCAACACAGCATACCCACACTTACTCCCTGTACGCTAGTGGTCGCCAACCCGTCGATCGCGATTGAGTGGTCGATCCCAGTAGATCCCCAAAAAATCAAAAATAAATACACAAATACTGTTGTAATGTGAGCATTATAAGAATAAGTAATACTAATTAGGATAATCTTAATATAGCAATACTTTCACTACTGAAAGCTGTTGCGGGGTTTTAGTTCCGTTCTTTCTGCCCAGTGCACGTGTGTAGCTCCCCCGCCATGCACCGCGTTTTCAGCGTAGCTTGTGCTGCATCGAAGTGACCAGTTAGATTAGATAAGAGTACAGACTGTCACAAACATCAATATACGGCACTCGCTCGTGATATTCTGATAGCATGGTGGAGGCTCCATGAAAGAAGGCGAAAACGTACAAATTCCATCCAGAATGGGAAGAGGAATTTCTATTTACCTTGGTGAAAGACAAGTGTGTATGTATGTTGTGCCACCAAACACAAGCATTGACTAAAAGAGGGAATCTGGAGCGGCACCACAACACCAACCACCAGAAATTTAAAGATACCTACCCACCAAACAGTGCAATTCGTGCCAGGAAAGCTGAGAAGCTGAAATCTGGGTTGAAATCCCAGCAATCGTTTTTCACAAAACATGCTGCTCAAAATAAGGCTGCTATTGAAGCATTATTTTGTGTAAGCCACCTTTTGGCTAAACACAAGAAGTCTTTTACAGATGGCGATTTATTCAAGGAAGCAATGGCCATCACCGCAGAGACTGTTTTTAATGGCTTTAAAAACAAAAACGGCATCACAACCACAATACATAATATACTGCTTGGCCCTGCAACAATGCCAAGGAAGGTAGAGTCACTGTCAGAGTTCGTGGATTGACTTGTCACTCTGTGAATATTTTTCACTACGGTTCCATGAATCCCTGGGTGTAATGCAAACAGCTCAGCTTGTTGTATTCGTCAGAATGGCTTTCCAGGATTTTACAACAAAGGAGGACTTCCTCACTCTTTTGCAATTAAAAGAGAGAACGAGAGGTGAGGATATTTACAATGAGTTTTAAAAATGACCGTGAAAATGACATCCCCATTCATAAACTGATGGCAATTACAACTGATGGGGCCCCGGCAGTGCGCGGTGTGCGTGTTGGTTTTATAGCGGTAAAAGTCAATGCCTACTTTGGGTCAACTTTTCTATGTGAAATTGCACTTTCACAGATGAAAATTATTAAATCTAAGTACAGGAGCTGTCTTACTGACAGACACCTCACAGACCGTCTCAGACTGGCTGTCTGTAGTGATGAGCCAAATTTCAGGGAACTAGCAGAAAGTATTCAGCCCCAGTCATCACACTGAGTGCGACGATCAATTTTTATTCATTTATTTTTCATGTTGAAATAAAATTAAATAATGAAACTTATAATTAAAGGTGTGAAGTATTGTAATATTCTTAAAGAAAGACAGCTATGGCCTGTTTGATATGCTAGTTACAGTGTTTTCTTATTTGAATTAATTTGAAAGCTTGACAAACGTATATTGTGTAATTCAAATACGATTAGCCCAAATAAAAGGCCTCAAATTGGAAGTACAATCTGAGCTGTTTTTTCTCTAAATGATTTAGTAGGTAGATCTTGCCTTTTCCTAAGGTCGAGGTAGGGGATCTTGGGCTTGAAAAGGTTGGTGACCAGTATTGTATGCATTTGGAGTGTGGGAGGATCCTGAGGAAACCCCAAGCAGTCACGTGGAAAATGTAGAAACCCCTTGCAGAGGATAACCTCGGGAACTGAAATACCGATCGCTGGCGCTGACACTAACCACTGTGCTATCACAGTCATGTGACAGCTCTGCCATCATTAACCTGCTACTTGTCCACTGCCATTCAGTTACATGGAGCAACACTGGAGCATCTTAAACTGATCAACTGGGTGTGGAATCACTTAGCAGTGAATAATTTCAGATAAATAATCTACTCAATCTTTTATTTCCTGTCTTTTAGCATCTGCAATACTTTTCATTGTTTCAAATAAAAGCACGGCTTTACTACTTAACACCTCATCAATTGCTTTTTTTGTTAAAAGAAATCCTATTACTACTTTTGTTTCCTATTGTAGAATCTTTCCTTTCTGGTTATTCTCCCACAAGATCTGCTTTACTGCATTTTTTCCTTTAGCTCTCTCCTCTTTATCCCCCTCTTCATGTAACTTGGAACTTGCCTTGACTCCCTCAACCACTAATTATTCCAACTCTGCTGCAACTCATTTAGTTGAAAAGTTAACTTTGGTTTACTCTCTTTATATGATATGCAGACTGGTGAGTATTCCCACAACTATCTATCTAAAATGTCCACTGTCCCAAGTATTTGCTTTTCTATTATTGTACCTCTACATCTGCTGTTATCTATGCAATAGTTTTGCCTCATGGCACTGTACAATGTACAGTTCTGGCTTTGGGCGCTGACATGTTTGTCCAACGACTTCACTGCTGCTAATGACATGCATCAGTAATATCAACTTGAAAGTTGTGGCCTTGAGGCAAAGCCCAATCATGGGTAAATACAAAAGTTACCTTCCTCTATTTGAAACAAATTGAAGCTGGCAATAACCTTTCACTATTGACTTGAAATTCCCTCATTATCAAACTTGCACTAAATTTAAATCATAATGCCACTAACTAATTAGATATTTTGTTTTATATGAACAGTTTGTAGTTAGTGCTTCAATTCTTCATATCAAAACAATTGCAGTTCCAAATTTACTGCGGCTAAAAATAAGTGCTTTGCTAGTAGAAACATCAATGAACAGCCCTTTCTGGTTCTCCACTGATCTGTAAACAAAGCAAACTGACTGTGAGCTAATATCAGGTTCCTAGTGATCTGTGACTGCACTCTGCTTCAGGTAATTTGCAATGACATGTATTACAGATTGCATTTACCCATGTATTTAAACAGTGGTTATTCCAGCTGTGATGAAATCTAACAATTCTGAGGGTTTATCTTGAGAATATTTAATGCAGTACTTAAACCAGAAACCTACAGAGAAACCTCAATAAATAGGAGGCTAAGTGCTCCCTGCTGCATTATACAAGTGATATAATGGTAGCTGAAAGAAGCTTGCCAAGTCCAGTGTAATGATGAAATACAACTCTTGCTAAACATGAAGTATTAAACATGCTTCTTTCTATCCTAATTTCCTTTAAGTTTCTCAGCAAGAGACAGAAAATAGAAATTCTAAGTTACACCTGGAATAGAATGTAGGCTAATCAATAAACACAGTGGCCTAGCAGTCAGCGCAACTCTAGTCGCCCAGGTTCAATTTCACCGACTTCTGTATGAAAATGCTCACCCCGTGACCACGCGAGTTTCCTCCCATGTTCTAAAGATGTAAGGCTGAGCATGCTATGCTGTCACCGAAAGCATGGCCACACTTGTGGGCTGCCCCCAGTACACCCTCCAATTATGTTTGTCGTTGATGCAAGTGACACATCACTGTATGCTTTGATGTACATGTGACAAATAAAGCTAGTCTCATCTATAACAGAAAATACATCAAACAGATTTTAATATTTCTTTGGATTTAAATAAATTACCTTTCACATTTACCAGTTTAATCACCATGCTGTATGCACAATAAATGGAAAAAAAAGTCTGGTCTTTTTATTTTAGTAGATTTTAAAGAAGCTTTGAAAAATACCTATATCAAAGTCTTTGTCAATCAATATCAATACCCCTTGACTCAAGTGCAGAGAATATACACCAAGCTTAGAGGTACAACAGGGTGAGTGATGTTTCTATTTTCTGACTGACACCGATCAGTTCTGGCACTGCTGCATTTACATTGATCAAAAACCCTATTAAAGACAAACAGGTTGTGAAGTTCACTTTCAATATCAATTAGGTTTAACTAATTAAAAGCCAGAACAAATAAAGCAGTAGCTATACTTCATTGGAGTCGGAAGAGATTTGGTATGTCAACAAATACACTCAAAAAGTTCTAAAAATATCCCTTGGAGAGCATTCTGGCAGACTGCATCACTGTCTGGTACGAGGGGGGGGGGAGAGATAATGCACAGGACCTAAAGCAGCTGCAGAGAGTTGTAAATTTAGTCAGCTACATCTTGGGTACCAGCCTACAAAATACTTAGGACATCTTTAGGGAGTGGTGTCTCAGAAAGGAAGCGTCCATTATTAAGGACCTCCAGCACCCAGGGCATGCCCTTTTCTCACTGTTACCATCAGGTAGGAGGTACAGAAGCCTGAAGTCACACACTCAGCGATTCAGAAACAGCTTCTTCCCCTCTGCCATCCGATTCCTAAATGGACATTGAGCCCTTGGACACTACCTCACTTTTTTAATATATAGTATTTCTGTTTTTTGCATGATTTTTAATCTACTCAATATATGTACACTGTAATTGATTTATTATTTTATTTTGTTTCTTTCTTCTATATTATGTATTGCATCGAACTGCTGCCGCTAAATTAACAAATTTCACGACACATGCCAGTGATAATAAACTTGATTCTGAATGATACACAACTCGAGGCTGCAAACAATGAAAGATCAAATCCATCTAAAAGAAAACAAAGGCTATCAAGTCTGAACTCAACAATATTTTTGAAATATCGTAAAGCTATGTTCAATATTGGAAAGGAGAGATTTTTTAATTTACTGATTCAGTGCAGAGTAGGCCCCTGGAGCCACGCTGCCACAGTAACCCCACAACCCCAATTAACTGTGATCTCATCACAGGACAACTTAACCTACCCAGCAAGTCTTTGAACCATGGGAGGAAACCAGAGCACCGGGGGGAAACCCACGCATTCCATGAGGAGGACATACAAAGACTCCTTAAGGCCGATTTATACTTCTGCGTCAAATCTATGCCGTAGGTACGGCGTAGCCGCATACCCTACGCCGTAGCCTGACGCGCACCTCCCCAAAAATGTAATTATGCGTCCATCGTGGCAACGCAGACCGCAACAACTGTGATTGGTCTGCTTGGTAGCATCGCATTTCCTCCTATGCTGCAATAGCTTCCCATTGGGCGACTGAAGGGCAGGGAAGGAACTCTGGGGCTGCAAGGCTTTCCATAAAGCTTTACAGACCTCTGAAATTATGGAGGACCCTGTTGCTTGACGCCAGTTTGTAGCTAGCTGCTACAGCCTGTTGACTTCCACCTGAAGCTAAAACTCGAATGGTGATTGCCAGTCTCTGAGTATACTGTGCGTACACTGATACAAAATAAATGGTTGAAGGCGATGAAGCAAATCGTCAAATCTACCTGCCAACATCCGAAAATATTTGAAATGCATTTCCTCTTCCATGTCTCTCAGTAGCCAGACAAGCACAGAAAATTCACCCTCCTTCAGTTTCAGTCGCCATTGTTTGAAGTTTGAAATCCTACGTGTTGAGTTTCAGCACGAAGGAACTCAACACTATGGCATAGAAATCCCACTGCTAACTAGCGTTTTGGTGGTGAATTGCAGAGCAACGTAGACACACCAACGCACAAGTATAAATGCTCACAACTGAGTAGGCCACTTGCGTAGGCGACTACGCAGAAGTATAAATCAGCCTTTATAGAACGGCGCCAGAACTGAACTCCAAACTCTGGAGCACCCAAGCTGTAACAGTGCCTCGCTAAATGCTACGCTACCGTAGCACCTAATCAAGCAGGTCATGCACAAACACCTATGAAAGCTAGTGGACGAGTAGAAACTGTATAGTGCCTAGAAAAAGTATTTAGCCCCCACAACTACTTTCACATTTTACAAATTTTCAAAATTTAAAATAGTCATAGTCATACTTTATTGATCCCGGGGGAAATTGGTTTTCGTTACAGTTGCACCATAAATAACAAATAGTAATAGAACCATAAATAGTTAAATAGTAATGTGTAAATTATGCCAGTAAATTATGAAATAAGTCCAGGACTTAAATATATTTAAGTTGGATGTTTTGAGCTAATCCAAAAAACATAGAACAAATCAAAAGAAAAAAATCCAAATCCCACCAATTTACTAAAAATTAAAACCAAAAATTGAGAGGCTAAAAAATTAGTTGTTCCCTTTGTAATTACTACTCTAACTGTCCTCAGTTACAATGCTGTGTATTACACCTTACTGACTCACAATTTACTGATGTTGAAAGTCGGAGGATCACCTGTTTTCAATGAATTTGTAAGAATGAATGCCCACTCTCTTTGTAAGGTCCAATGGTATGGTAGATTTTCAACAAGACAAACCAAAATGAAAACAAAAGAGCATTCAAGGCAAGACAGGAAAATAATTGAGAAGCATAAATCTGGGGAAGGATACAAAACCACCTTAAATGCACTGAACATACCATGGAGCTCCATTGTGAAAAAGAGGAAAAAATATGAAACCACAGCCACACTGCGTAGGTCAGGCTGCCCCTCTAAACTAAGTCACTGGAGAAGAATGGCCACTGTGATGTCAACGGTCACTCTTGAATGAGCTGCAGAAGTGAGTGGCTGCAAATGGAAATGAAGTTCATGGCTCAACAAACTCTAAGGCCTTGCATAAAAAGGGAATTTATGGAAGAGAGCACTTAGCAGTTACTGCAAAGATACAGAAGAAGGTATTGTAGTTGGATGAGACTAAAGTGGAACTTTTTGACCTCAATACTAAGCATAAAACTACTACTGCACATCAGCCAGGTAACACCATCCCTACTGTGAAGTATGGTGGAAGTAGCATCATGGTATGAACATAAGCAATAGAAGCAGGAGTAGCCCATCTGGTCCATTGAGTCTGCTCCATATGGGGATACATTTCATCAGCAGAGACTGGAAATCTGGTCAGGATTGATGAAAAGATGAATGCTGCTAGGTACAGAGATTCGGGATAAAAACCCGCTAGTTTCTACCAGAAAGCATAAAATGAGGAGGAAGGTTCATCTTTCAGCAGGACAATGACCCAAAACCCACTCCACAGCAACCATACAGTAGCTTCAGATGAAGCAAATTGATATCCTTGAGTGGGCCAGAGTCCAGACCTTAACCCGATCAAACATCTTTGGCAAGACCTCAAGATTGTTGTCTACTGCTGCTGCCCAACTAACCTGGCACAGCTTGAGGAATTTTGAAAGGAGAAATGGGCAAATCTTGCTCCATCATGTTGTACTAAGCTAACAGAGACTTATCCAGAAAGCCTACTAACTGTAATAGCTAAGAGGTAGTTCAACTGAGCAAAGGAGGATGAATGTTTCTGAACTGCTGATATTTTAGTTTTGAATTCTTAGTTTTTCATGTGTTCCAATTTTCCCTTTTTCTGAGCTCCACTGTGGAAAATAGGGATATGTGATTCACAAATAAAAATTCTCAGTTAAATTGAATAACATCCTTGGTTGTAATACCTTTTATTTGAGAAAAGGGTTGGGGGGTGCTGAATACTCGCACAAGGCACTATAGATCTAAATGCTTCTCAGTTGTTAGATATTATCTGCTGGGTGTTCAGAAAATAAAATGAGACAAATCGTATAAATTTCTAGTTACATTGCATCTGGAGTAGTGCTTTCAATCTTTTATTCTGCATTACACGAATGCTGTATTAGTCAAGGAGTTACAATATACATTATCAGAGCAATTTGGGGCAACAAGCTCAGTTATGAAAAGAAAATCCATAAACCATGCTAGCATTCATTCCATCAGTGAAGGCAATTAAGGAATGATATTTGAAGAGTTAAATTATTAAACTGAAACATTTTTGGGAATGGGATAAAATCTCAAATTACATTTAAGCTGTCGAAAGGTCATGTCATAAAGACAAATGTGTTAAAGGTGGAAACGTCACCTCTTTCCCAAAATTCCAATGGAATTAGGTCAATTAAAATTTTCAAAACTGATGTTGATAATGTGTTGAAGGGACATCCTGAGGCCAGAAATACCGGAATGTAGATACTTGAGAGGGATACAAGGCCACAGAATGTTAGAAATGAGATGAATGAGGGCATGGGAAATTTTCAATGATGATTTTAAAATCGAGCTGTCATCTAACCCGAAATGAACGCTGGTCAGCAAGCACAGGGTGACGGGCAACAGATGTGGAGAGAGTCAAGACGTGTGTTGCAGCATTCTCAATAATTTCAAGTTTCTGAGAGTTGAAGGCGGCCTGTCAGAATTACGTGGGAGAGTGGAAGGTAAGAGGCTAAAAGAGATTTACGAGGGTTTTGAAAACTCATGAGCAAAAGGCAAAGATGGAGTCCGTTGTACATTGTAGCTGGAATGGGAAAGCCCAATAACAGCATAGATGAAGCCTGAAATTCAAACCTGATATGAAGTTTGTAAGATTTCTCATTTAAGTTTGGACAGCTGCCTGAAAGGATATAATCAATGGTTAGGAGATTGAGTTTGTGATGGGGATATGCGTTGATGACTTCAGCCTTGGGGAGATTATTTGGTCATCCAGGGTTGCATTCTGGACAAACACCTGAAAAACTTAGCACACAGAGGAAACTTGGCATAGCAGCAAGGTAAAACAGTGTTGATGCAAATGCTACATTGTCTGATGGAAAGAGTGTCATGGTCATTACAGAAGTTTGAATAACACAAATCTCCAATAACATTTGCATTCAAAATTAAAATGTAGCAAAATGCACCATAAAAAGAGGGGAAAAAAAGTTCCTGACCTATCAGTTCATCCCTGTTTTAAGAGTGCTCTTTGCTTGACACCTTTACCTGGATGCCATACATGAAAGCTTCATAAACAGTGATAATTAGGCTGTGCCCCAGTGCAGCCAGTATCTGTTCGTTTTAGCATTCCCAATGCATGAAATGTAATCCCTACGATGAATGGTCCATCATAAAATGTAATAAAAGGCAGCAAAATCAGCATCAACATTACACAAAGACCATCAAAATAATTAATATTTACAAATACAAGCGGTGAATACAATCTAAACATAGTCATCTCCTCTTCCTTTGTATGGTGACTATTATCTACAAGAAGTAATCAAAACTCTCAATGTATTTTCCCTCTTCTGTTCTGCTCTGGCTTTCTTCTCTTTCAATAGGCAGGATTTCAATTTCTTTTCTGATGTGGTCATCTGCTCCGGTATGTCCCACAGCAAACTAAAAGCACAAATCCCTCAAGTTTCCTTACAGATCAGGTACATTAAGCTTGTTAAGGATTTTTTGGCACTGGGAAACAGTGACCCAGATATTTCACTGCAGGGAACAACACTTAAATGCACTATACAATTCCACTTTATCTGAAGACAAGTGCCACCACATTCTCCAAACACTGTGCACATAATAGGTTCTAGGAAGCACTACACTCAACTTCTGTCCTCCTTAATATTTGAATGTGCAGGCACTTCTTCACATCTTAAGCCCATGGCCATTAATTCTAGATACCTCCATTAGACAGAAAACTTCTTATCCATACTACAACTTTTTTTTTAAAAAAGGTACATTTATCAAACTATTTCTCAGCTTCTGTCTCTCCATGCCCTCTCACAACCTTCCCCTTGTATCCACAATTCTTCTCTGATCTCAGTCTCCTCCTTACTGGCCCCACACAATTCTTTTCCAAAATATTGATTCTCACCAATCACTCCAGCCTCTAATCTTGCCTTCTTCCCAAAAACCTACCTTTCCCCAGTCTAATCTTCATCCCTGAACTCCAACCAAACTTTCAACGGAGTTAGCCAAGTTTAAAAGCTAATCACATGGAAATCTCATTGCAAATCAGAAATGTCCATGTGTAGATCTGGTCTTGACTTATCAAAACTAATCCTTTGCCCACTTGCTAAGCTCCAGCTAAAATAACTCAAAAATAACAAATATAGCACAAGAAGAGGTTTTATTACAATATGCTAACACATGACATGGAAAATACATGGACTCGTTAAAATGGTTGATACAAGAGATGTGCAGTCCAATAAAACTATGTTTTGCAGCTAAAAGAGGATACAAGATGCTCAAGCGGAAGCCTTCATCAAAATTATTGGCATAATAGAAATCTGATTTTAGATGCCCTGACACAACAAATTATAGAACACCATTTCAGACTGGTTCAAGCAGATAATCTGACTCTAAATCATAATCTTACTGGATATGGGAAATGTTTTGAGGGGTAAGAGAAATCTACTCACCTTTAACAAATTGGAGTCAAGATACATTATTTCATTAGAGTATCACAAAGATTATTCTGCTCCACTTATTTGATACAATCAGAATAGAACTCAGAAACATTAAGTTCTGAGAACCAAAAACTTCTAGTTTATAAGTACAAACTGCCATTGTAGGGAAAGAAAGGAGGAGCAACAAACAATCTGCCTATTTCTTTGGCAAGGACTCCCCACCGCGCACTGATGACGCCTTCTCCCATCTTAACCCTCTTCCTCTTCCTGGACACCCCGCCCTGGACCTTTTCATTGCCAACTGATGACGGGACATTAACCATCTAAACTTCACTACACCTCTCTCCTATTCCAACCTCACTCCTTCCGAACGCTCTGCTCTCCACTCCCTCCACACTAACCCTAACCTCACCATCAAATCCACATATAAGGGACGTGTAGTAGTCTGTCAAACAGACCTCTACCTTGCTGAGGCCCAGCGACAACTCTCAGACACCTCTACTTGCTTACCACACGAACAGGACCCCACTAAGAAACACCAGGCCATCGTCTCCCACACCATCACCAACCTCATTGACTCTGGGGATCTCCCATCCACCGCCACCAACCTCATAGTTCCCTCACCCGCACCTCCCGTTTCCATCTCCTACCCAAAATCCACAAACCTGCTTGTCCAGGTAGATCCATTATTTCAGCTTGTTCCTGCCCCACTGAACACAGATCTGCATACCTTGACTCTGTTATATCACCCTGGTTCAATCCCTTCCCACCCACATCTGTGACACTTCACACACCCTTCGTCTTAAAGGATTTCAGGTTCCCTAGCCCCCATCATCTTATTTTTACTATGGATATCCAGTCCCCATACACCTCCATTCCCCACCAGGAAGACCTCAAAGCCCTCTGTTTCTTTCTGGACACCAGACCCAACCAATTCCCCTCCACCACCACTCTTCTCCACCTAGCAGAACTTGTCCTCACTCTAATTACTCCTTTGGGTCCACCCAGTTCCTTCAAAAAAAGGTGTAGCCATGGGCACTCACATGAGTCCCAGTTATGCCTGCCTGTTTGTTGGCTACGTGGAGCAGTCTATGTTGCAAGCTTACACTGGTGACTATCCCACACTCTTCCTACGCTACATCGATGACTGCATTGGTGCTGCTTCCTTCACCTATGGTGAACTCATCGATTTCATCTACTTTGCCTCAAGCTTCCACCCGGCCCTCAAATTCACCCGGTCCATTTCTGACACCCCCTTCCCCTTACCTTTCCCTTTCTTGACCTCACTGTCTTTGCTTCCATAGACAGCTTATCCACTGATGTCTATTTTAAACCAACAGACTCTCACAGCTACCTGGACGATATCTTGTCCCACCCTGCTACTTGTGAAAACGCCAATCCCGTTTTTCATTCTAGAACAAATGAGATGTTCTCCTTTTTCAAAGAAAGGGACTTCCCTTCATCCAGTCACTGTTGCTCTCAACCACATCTCTTCCATTTCACGCACGTCTGCTCTTACCCCATCCTCCCGCCATGCTCCCAGGGATAGGGTTCCTCTTATCCTCACCTACTACTCCACCAGCCTCCACATCCAGCCCATTCTCTGAAACTTCGCCACCTCCAACTGGATAACACCACTAAACACATCTCTCCCTCCCCCTCATTTTCTGCTTTCCACAGGGATTGTTCCCTACGCGACTCCCTTGTCCATTCGTCCCTCCCCACTGATCTCCCTCCTGACACTTATCCATGCAAGTGGAACAAGCGTTTCATGTGCCCCTACACCTCATCGCTCACTACTATTCAAGGCCCCAAACAGTCCTTCCAGGTGAAGTGACACTTCACCTGTGAGTCTGTTGGGGTCATATATTGTGTTTGGTGCTCCTGGTGTGACCCCCTGTACATCGGTGAGACTCGACGTAGATTGAGAGACTGCTTCGCCGAGCACCTATGCTCCGTTCGCCAGAACAAGTGGGATCTCTCAGTGGCCACCCATTTTAATTCCACTTCCCATTCCATTATATCCATCCATGGCCTCCTCCACTGTCCGGATAAGGCCATACTTAGGTTGGAGAAACAACACCTTATATTCTGTTTGGGTAGCCTCCAACCTCATGGCATGAACATCGGTTTCTCAAATTGCCAGTAATGCCTCCACCTCCCTCCCTTCAACATTTCCCACCCCCTTGTCCCTCACTCATGTTATCCCCATGCCACCCATCACTCTGTCTGGTGCTCCGCCCCTCCCCCCTTCTTCTTTCTTCCATGGCTTTCTGTCTCTTTCACCAATCAACTTCCTACCTCTTTGCTTCATCCCTCCCCCTCCAAATTGCACCTATTGCCTGGCATTTCTTTCTACCCTCCCCCCACCTTTCAAATCTACTCCTCAGCTTTTTTTCCTCCAGTCCTGCCATAGGGTTTTGGCCCAAAACTTCGACTGTATTTCTTCCCCCCTCCCCCCCGCCATAGATGCCGCCTGGCCTGCTGAGTTCATCCGGCATTTTGTGTGAATCTGCTGGAGGAACTCAGTGGGTCAAGAAGAATCTGAGGGAGGAAAGGGATAGTCAATATGTTGGGTCAAAACCCTGCCTCAGGGTAAATGATGTTTAACTAGAAATAGGTCCATATTGCACAGTATGTTAAAATCACTGACACAGTTTTATTGATGACCAGCAAGTTTCTCAAGTTCGGCAGTCACATGTCAAAGGTCCTGTATCTTTCTCCAGCATGCTCCTGAGAAAAGGCTTACTCCCTCTTGCAGGGAGCAGTGTAACCACCCCATTCCTCCCTCCCCCCGGCACTACTTGAGTGCGTCCCCACATATATTGGAATGATAATCAGCAACCTTCAGATCCATTATGTACCAGGGAGATCAGCCTTGCCTTAACATGGAAGCAATGCAATTACAGGTTGGGTCGCTCTGAGTGGAGGCAGAAAAACTAAGTTTGCCAGGTTGCCTTCACACTTTCTAAACCATAGCCCAAACTGCCTGCATAAAAAAATGGATTAATAATAATAAATCAATGGGGGGGAAAATGACTCTTTGCTATTAGCTCAGGACAATTGAAGCCTTCAGAAACGCAGGTGGGGGGGTGGGAGGAGGGTGGCGATTCTATAAAACAAAGAGTTTCAGTTTTAGTGCACTGAAGGAAATTGGTGCTGCCAGCATCACCCTCATCATTTGCCACTTTTCTGACAAAAAAAAAATGCCAGCAAGACATGTTAGGAACTAGTAGAATAGGTTATACAGAAACAGTCATTGCACACAGCAATAATTTGAATTGGATTCTGCCATCTTCCCCCCTTCCTTCCTGAAGAAGGGTTTTGGCCTGAAACATCGACTGTTATTCATGCCATAGATGCTGCCCGATCTGCTGAGTTCCTCCAGCATTTTGTATGTTGCAATAATTTGAATTAATAATTATAAATTAAATTCCAACGCAAATTTAAGAATCTTATAATCAAAAGGTCACTTGCATTTTACCCATTGTGACAGCCTTTCAAATTGGTTTGCTGGCTCTGTGACATACAAGTCTCCCATGAGGCTTATGAAACACCGATCTTCCATTCATGTGAGCTGCAGGTGATCACATTGTCCAGCTCTGGTCCTGGAGGACTCTTGATGTCTGTAGCCTCCATTATAAGGGCACAGGCATATATAACGAGGCAAGGGATGGCCCCAGAAAAACAGTGTGGGATTGCCTCAGAACAGGCAGAGTAGGGGAGACAGGTTCACACTATGGAAGAGGACAGCACTTTCAAACATCACATCACTAATGTTACTGCTCCAACAATGGGGTGGACAATTCACTATCTGCTATGACTCAGATCCTACATTGCCACAGTCCATTTCAACACAGCTAAATAATTATCACATGGCAAGATTCCTTCCTCATAAGAAGTTGCTACTTCTAGGTAGTAATAAAATGTACAACAAAATATGCTTCAGGAACGTGCGAGCTGAGCAGTATCTATAGAGGTGGAAGGAATAATTGATATTTCAAGTCCTGGTACAAGGCTTCAACTCGAAATTTTAGTAGTTCCTTCCCCTGCCCACCACAAATATCTGCTGAGTTCCTCAACATTGCTCATTGCTCCAGATTTCAGCATCTAAAATCACTTGTGCGTAAACAACAGAGTTTTGGCTGCAGCACCTGTCGAGATGCACACCATAAACTGAAAGCCTCTCCAAAAGTACCAGGGACTGGGGACCATCTCTGTTGCACATGCTGTCAAGCAGACTAGTCAATAAATCAAACTTCCACTTTCTTCACAGTGACCTCTCCAACTATAACCATTCTCCTAGTCCACATCTAAGTCCTAAAATCTAGGACCAACATACAGCTATGCCTCTGAGGAATGCTGCGAAATGTTCCCCCTCCCTCTGATCTGACTCAACCCATTACAGGTGGAGTGTTATAGGGTGAGCAGTTTCAAGTTCCTGAGTGTCAAAATTTGAGGGGAGCTATCCTGGGCCCAACATATTGATGGACTTACAAAGAAGGCACGACAGCAGCTATATTTCAATAAGAGTTTGAGGAGATTTAGCATGTCACCAAGGACACACTCAAACGTCTACAGATGTACAGTGGAGAGCATTCTAACTGGTTGCATCACCATCTGGTACGGAGAGGGCCACTGTACAGGATTGGAAAAAGCTGTAGAAAGTTGCAAACACTGCCGGTTTCATCTTGGGCACCAGCCTTCCCAGCATCCAGGACACCATCAAAAGGTGATGCTTCAAAAATGCAACATCCATTATTAAGGACCCTCATCATCCAGTACATGCCTTCCTCTCACTGCTACCATCAAGGTAATGGTATCAGAGCCCGAAGACATACACTCACCGGTTCAGGAACATCTTTTTCCCTTCCGCCATCCATTTTCCCTTCCTTTTTTTTTGCACTACTTAGTTAATTTTATTTTCTTTTTTATCTATACAGTTGCAAGAAAAAGGTTGGGAACCCTTTGCAATTACCTGGTCTCCTGCATTACTCATAAAAGTGTGGTCTGATCTTTATCTAACTCACAATATAGACAAATAACAATCTGCCTAAACTATTAACACACAAACAATTGTACTACTTCTCATCAAAACCGAGTACAACATTTAAATAATCACAGTCTAGTTTCAAAAAAGTATGTGAACCTCTGGAGTAATGCCTCCTACAAATGCTATTGGGAATCAGGGGTTCCAATCAATGAGATGAGATTGGAGATGTGGGATATAGAGGAGCACTGCCCTATAAAAACAGACACACTAAAGTCAGGTTACTTGAAGAGCCTACTCTTCTCAAGAAAGATGTGTTTATGTGTACCATGCCTTGATCAAAACAACTCTCAGAAGACCTTAGGATAATTGTAGAGACGCATGAAGCTGGAAAAGACTATAAAAGCATTTCTAAAGATCTGAGTGCACATCAATCCGCAATACGGGAAATTGTCTACAAATGGAGGAAATTCAGTACTGTTGCTATTCTCCTTAGGAGTGGGTGTGCTACAAAGTTCACACCAAGAGCACAACGTGCAGTGCTGAAGGAGGTGAAAAAGAACCCAAAGGGCAATAACAAAAAAAAAAAAAAAAAATCGGCAAAAATCTCTAGAACTTGCTAAAATGTCTGTTCATATGTCCACTTTAAGAAAAACAATGATCAAGAATGATGTTCATGGAAAGATACCACAGAGGAAACCACTGCTCTCCAAAAAAATTGCTGCACGTCTCGAGGCAGCAAAAGAGCACCTGGATGTTCCACAATGCTTTTGGGACAATGTCCTGTGGACAGACGAGATAATGCACACCGCTATGTTTGGAGGAAAAAGGCACTGCACATCAACACCAAAACTGTGAAGCACAGTGGAAGAAGCATCATGGTTTGAGGCTGCTTTGCTACCTCAGGGCCTGGACAGCTTGCAATTGTTGAGGGACAATGAATTGAAAATTGTGTCAAGGCATTTTACAGGAGAATGTCAGGGTAGCAGTCTGTCACTCGAATCTTAATGGAAGTTGGATGATGCAACAAGACAGTAATCCGAAACACAAGGGTAAATCCACAACAGAATGGTTTAAAAGGAAGAAAATTCATGTCTTGGAATGGCCAAGTCGGAGTCCAGACCTTAACCCAATTGAGATGCTGTGGCATGACCTGAAGAGGGCTGTTCATGCAAAGTATCTCAGAAATATTGATGACCTGGAACAGTTTTGTATGGAGGAATGGTCTAAAATTCCTCCTTGCCATTGTGCAAGTCTGATCAGCAGCTACAGGAAATACTTGGTGGATGTTATTGCTGCTAAAGGAGGTTCTACCAGTTATTAAATACAAGGACTCAACATACTTTTTCCAGCCTGGACTGTTAATGATTAAACAATGTGTTCAATAAAGACTTGAAAAGTACAATTGTTCGTGTGTTATTAGTTCAAACAGATTGTGTTTGTCTATTATTATGACTCAGATGAAGATCAGACCACATTATATGAGTAATTAATACAGAAAACCAGGTAACTGCAAAAGGTTCACAAACATTTTCTTGCAACTGTACTTATTGTAATTTACAGTTTTTATTTTAATTGCAATGTATTGTTGCCACAAAAAACAAATTTCACAACATATGCAGGTGATATTAAACCTGATTCTGATTATATGCCTGCATGGCTTTCACTGTGCCAGTACTGGTACTTGGCACTTCCTCTCTGCAGCTGTATGCCCCTGCTAAAATGACTGATAAGAGTTGAGCACATATCCTCTCCTGATTAGAACTAAATAATGAGCATGATGCTGGTAGGCACAAACCATTAAGGAGAATGTTCAGCAATGTGCAGGTCTATATAGACAGATCAATTGTTACTTTGAGGAAAGACATATTAAAGATCAAGTTCCACATCCATTACGGTATAAACTGAGAAAAGAGCTAAATTACCTTAGCACCCATAGAAGAGGCTAGCTGCACTTCAGTCACTTGAGCCTTTAGCATAAAATGTGTCCCTTCTGGGTTGTTGGCCCAACATACAGGTAATCTTTGCCTCAATAGTTGGATTGTTCTGCTGTTGTAGTAGACACTCCCCAAATGCAGTCTCCAGATAGTAAATGGGTGATCACCAAGAACTGTAAGAGGAGTGCAGGGATCCTAGTGGCCATTGCCCTCAGCAACAGGTGAGGGCTGTTGCTGAGGGCTCGGAATATTGCCTGGGAGCAGGTTGACATTGGGCACAGTATCAGCTGCCAGGCCAGTGGCACCGTGGCTGGCTCCATGATTCGAAGAAGGGTAAAATCAATTAGAGCGATAGTGATAGAAGACTCGATAGTTAGGGGGGCGGACAGGAATTTCTGTGGCTGCCTAAGGAAAGTCAAGATGTGTTGCCTCTCAGGTGCTAATGTCCAGGATATCTCAGAGTGGCTGCAGAAATTTTCAAAGGGCAGGCTGAGCAACCAGAGGTCTTGACATAGATAGAAGAGGTTCTGCGCAGAGAGTTTGCTAAGAGGCTGAAGAGCAGGACCTCCAAGGTAGTAATCTTTGAATTACTCCCAGTGCCCCATGCTAGTCAGAGCAGGAATAGGATGATAGTACAGATAGATGAATGGCTGAGGAACTGATGCTGGGGGCAGCTTTACAGGTGTTTGGATCATTGAAATCTCTTCTGCCCAGGGGGGACCTGTACAATAAAGATGGGTTGCACATTAACTGGAGGGGAACCAATATCCTGGACAAAAGGTTCACTAGTGCGACTCAGGAGTGTTTAAACTAGTTTGGCAGGAGGATGGGAACCAGAGCACCAGGTCAGAAAGTGGAGGGATGGAGAGCAAGGTAGATGTCACGGCCAGTAAAAACAGGCAGGAGCAAAGTAATGGACATGACAGTTTGAAGTGTGTATATTTTAATACCAGGATCATTATGGGTAAAGGTGATGAACTTAAGAGTATGGATCAGTACAAGGGAACAATGAAGTTGTGGCCATGCAGAGACTCGGCTGACGGAGGGAAGGAATGGGTGCTTAATGTCCCAGGGTTTTGATGTTTTAGAAAAGAGAAAGCGGGAAGTAAAACAGGTGAGTAGTTGCACTGCTAATCAGAGACAATATCGCAGCTGCACTCTGAGGAGACATAATGGAGGGCTCGACCACTGAGACTATATAGGTAGAACTCAAAAATAAGATGCCAAGGTAAGAGAACTTTTGATGTTGAGGGAGGTGATGTATTTAGTCAAGAAGGAAAAGGAAACATATGTAAAGCTTAGGAAGCTAGAATTAAACAGAGCCCTTTATTTTTATTTTTAAAAAGCTAGAAAAGAACTCAAGGGGATTTAGAAAGCCAGGATGGGCTTTGAAAGGTCCATGGCAAGAAAGATTATACAGAATCCTGAAGCATTCTATATATACATCAAGAGCCAGAGGATAACAAGGGAGAGGATGGGACAACATTAGGAGCAAAGGTTGTGGGTGAGGTCCTTACTGAGTACTCTACCTCAGTACTTGCCAAGGAGAAGGATGTGGAGCATAGGAAGATCAGTGCCATGGGTATTTAAATGCTAGGGCATTTTGAAGTAAAGGAGGATGTAACATTGGGTCTCTTAAAGAACATTAAATTGGATAAGTCCCCAGAGCCTGATGGGATATACTCAGGTTATTGAGGGGCAAGTGATGAGATTGCTGGGGATTTGATCAATATCTTTGTAACCTCCTAACCACAGGTGAGGTCCTAGGGGACTGGTGAGTAGCTAATGTTGTTCCATTGTTCAAAAAGGAACCAATTAATGTCTCATGCCAGTTGTAGGGAAGTTGCTGGAGAGAGTTCATAAGAATAGGATTTATGAAGTTTGGAAAATCATGGCCTAATTAGGGCAAGTCAGCATGGCTTTCTGCGAGGCAAGTTGTGCCTTACTAACTTGATTGAGTTTTCGATGAGGTGACAAGAGTGATTGATGAAGGTAGAGCTATAGACGTCGTTTACGTGGATTTTAATAAGGTATTTGACAAGATCCCTTATGGGAGGCTCATCCAGAAGACTAAGATGCATGGGATCAATGGTGCCTTGGCTGTTTGGATTCAGACTGAGAGTAGTGGTCAAAGGGACCTATTCTAGCTGGAGGTCTGAGATTAATGGTGTTCTGCAGGTATCTGTACTGGGACCTCTACTGTTTGATATGTTTACTAATGATGTGGATGAAAATGTATAGATGGGTGGGTAAGTTTGCAGATGAAACAAAGATTGGTGGTGATACGGTTAACATAGATGACTGGAAAAGAATACAATAGGATATATCACTTACAAATATGAGCGGAGAAATTGAAGATGGTGTTTAACCCAGCCAAATGTGGTGTTGTACCTTGGTAGATCAAATGTAAAGAGACAGTAATCTGTTAAGAGCAAGACCCTTAATAGTGTTGATTAGCAGAGGGATCATGAAATCCAAGTTCATAGTTCCCTGAAAGTGGCTACGCAGGTTGATAGGGTAGTTAAGGCGGCACATGGCACGCTTGCTATTTTAATTGAGGCACTGAGCTCAAAAGTCAGGAAGTTATGTTGTAGTTTTTTGATCATGTGTCTATATACTATGTTTTTGCTCTTTTTTTTGTTGCTGTTTGCTAGATCTGCTTTTTTTGCACATGGGAGGGAGTTGATGTTTTTTTTTCTTTGACAGGGTTCTTCTTGCTTAGTGGCTATCCATAAGGAAGACAAATCTCAGGTGTATAGTACACAAATTGGCATCCATTAGTCTCGTGAGACCATGGATTTGCCCTGGAAGGTTTCCAGGGCGCAGGCCTGGGCAAGGTTATAGGAAGACCGGCAGTTGCCCATGCTGCAAGTCTCCCCTCTCCATGCCACCGATGTTGTCCAAGGGAAGGGCACTAGGGCATACAGCTTGGCACCGGCATCGTCGCAGAGCAATGTGTGGTTAAGTGCCTTGCTTAAGGACACAACACGCTGCCTCAGCTGAGGTTCGAACTAGTGACCTTCAGATCACTAGACCGATGCCTTAACCACTTGGCCATGCACCAAATACTTTGATAGTAAATGTACTTTGATTTTCACACTGAATACAACCAAATAGCACTTTGCATCAACATGACAATACATTACAACCAAATAGCACTTCAAGCTTGCATCAACATGACAAGACATTTAAAGCACAGCACCTATTTGGGCTATGCTTTAAATAGGTGATCTCTGGAGACAAGGTGAAAGAGTCTGCCCTTGATATCAAAGTTCAAAGTAAATTTATTATCAAAGTACATATGTCACCATATACTACCCCGAGAGTCATTTTCTTGTGGGCATTCACAGTAAATACAAAGAAACACAGTAAAATCAATGAAAAACCACACATTTCAGAGACAAACAGCCAATGTACAAATACAACAAAAAAAAATTACTAATAAATAAGCAATATATATTCAGAACACAAGTTATAGAGACTTTAAAAGTAAGTCCATAAGTTATGGAATCAGTTCAGTGTTGGGGTGAATGAAGTTAGTCCCTCTGGTTCAAGGGCTTGATGGTGAGGGGTAATAACTGCTTCTGAACCTGGTGGCGTGGAACAAGGCAGCACTTGATCAAGTTTGACATCAAGACACCTTGGTAAAACTGAAAGCAATAGGAAAACATCCAGTGTTTAGAGTTGTAGCTCACACAAAGATAATTTTCTGTGGATGTCACAGGTCAATTATCACATTTCCCAATATTACTGCAGGTGTTCTATTGGGCAATAAACTAGGATAATCACTGCAGCTGCAATTTCAACGATCTTCCCTCAATCATGAGTTCAGAAGTAGGGATGTTTACAAATGATTGGATGCACAATGTTTAATGCCACGCCTTTTTTCTTAGAAGCTGAAGTAGCCCACGCCTTCATGCAGCAAGACTTCAAAATATTTAACAGTGGCAATAACATTTGCACCACAAAAGAGCTGAGTAGCAAACCATGTCTAACAAAATTAAATCTAACCTCTTTGACCTTCAGTAACGGTTCCTCCTTATCCATATGCTGAAAGACAGCATCTAATTAGAAATTCAACTGGACTAGGAATGTCAGCACCAGACCAATAGAGAGAGAGCGAGCGAGTGAGAGAGAGAGAGCGAGCGCGTACGCTTCACACAGGTCGGGGAGAAGAGCTTAAAAAAAGGAGTGTTTCGCAGGGATTGGCGCATTAGCGGCGGACCAATCAATTCGGAATTTATTAGCAGGAGCAAATAGAAGTAAAGCAAGGTCAAAGTAGAGTGATCCTTATGTAAGAGGACCAGATTAGGAGTGAGAACTTGAGGCTTTGGCGAGGAGGCACAGGTAAGTAGCAAGTAAGGCTTTTGTAGTGGTTGAATAAAAAGTCACTAAATTACAGCTAAGTAAATAAAAGGATGATGCAGGATCAGGTGATGTGCTGCAGCTGTATGATCTGGGAGCTGGTGGACCCCTTTGTGGTTCCTGGAGACCACACCTGCAGCAAGTGTTGGCTGCTCCAGGAACTCAGGCTCAAAGTTGATGACCTGAAGTCTGAGCTTCAAACTTTGCGGCACATCAGGGAGGGGGGAGAGTTAACTGGATTCTCTGTAGTCACACCCATTAGATTAGCTGTCTCAAATTCAATCTGTGGTCAGGGACAAGACAGTGTGACTGCCAGTGAGGCAGGTAGTGGGATGCAAGAGGCAGTGCTGGAGGAGCCTCAGCCCTTGAGTTTGTCCAACAGGTCTGAGATTTTTTGCTTCCAGTGTGCTTGACAGTGGGGGCTGTAGGAAGGATGAGCAACCTAACTGTGGCCATTCAAGAGGGGAGAAAGAAATGTAGTGGTAATTGGGGATACTATAGTCGAGGGAATAGGCTGAGTTCTCTGTCACAAGGATAGAGCGTCCCAAAGGCTGTGTTGCCTGCCCGCTGCTCAGGTTCAGGATATCTTATCTGACCTGCAGAGGAATTTGCAGTGGCAGGGGAAAAATCCAGTTGCCGTGGTCCACGTGGGTACCAACAACTCAGGTAGGAGGAGGAAAGAGGTTCTGCTGAAGGAACTTGAGCAGCTCGGGACCAAATTAAAAAGCAGAACCAAAAAGATAGTAATATCTGGATTACTACCTGAGCTACGTGCAAATTGGCATAGGGTCAAGAAGATTAGAGTGTTAAATGCGTGGCTCAAGGATTAGTGTGTGAGAAGTGGGAAATTGGCAACGGTACTGGGGAAGGAGGGAGCTGTACCAATGGGGTGGGCTCCACCTGAACCATGATGGGACCTGGACCCTAGCGAATCACATAACTAGGGCTCTGGTTAGGGTCTTAAACTAAATAGTACAGGGGTGGGTTCAACAAATTAGAGAAGTATGGATAAAGCAAAAAAGTCTGGATAAAAATAAAGAAAAAACAAAAGATAAAAACAGAGAAAAGTAGAAGTGGAGTGAAGAAAAGTCAAGTGCAAAAGAGTAAAAGATTACAAAATTTTAAAAACACAATGAGGTTAAGGGTACTTTATTTGAATGCCCATAGTATTTGAAATAAGGTCAGTGAACTTGTGGCTCAAATCAGTACAAAGAGGTATGATTTAGTGGCCATTACAGATTGCAGGGTGGAGAGAATTGGGAATTAAATATTCAACGATATCAGGTAATATGGAAGGGTAACCAGGAAGGTAAGTGAAGTGGGGTAGCACTCTTAAAGATGAGATCAGGGCGGTAGTGAGAGACAAATGCAAGATCTAAGGAGCAGAATGTTGAATCCATCTGGGTAGAGATTAGAAATAGCAAAGGGGAAAAAAAATTACTGGGAGTTGTCTATTGGCCACCGAATAATAACATTATACTGGCACAGGCAATAAACAAAGAAATATCTGAGGCATGTAAGAACGGAACAACAGTTATCACGGGGGACTTTAACTTGCACATAGATTGGGTGAATCTAAGTTGGCCGAGACAGTCTTGAGGAGGACTTCGTAGAATTCATCCGTGACTGCTTTCTTGAACAGCGTTACTGAACCTACAAGGGACGTGCTATCTTACATCTGGTCCTGTGCAATAAGACAGGTAAAATTAGTGATCTTATAGTTAGGGATCTTCTTGGAAAGAGTGTTCACAGTATGATTGAATTTCTCAAACAAATGGAGGTTCAAACTAAAACCAGTGTATTATGCCTAAAAAAATGGATACTACAAAGGAGTGAGGGAGGATTTGGCACTGGGAACACAGGCTATATGGTAGGACAGATGAGGAACAGTGGAAGATTTTCAAAGAGATTTTTCACGGTGTTCAACAAAAGTATATTCCAGTTAAAAGCAAGGACAGTTAAGGGTGGGGAAAGCCAGCCGTGGAAAACTAAGGAAATATAAGTAGGCATTAAACTAAAAGCTTGTGCATACAAAGTTGCCTAGAGTAGTGGGAAACTGGAAGATGGAAGGTGAGGACCTCAATACAATAGCTATCACTAAAGAGGGAGTGTTGAGCAAACTTGTGGGCCTGAAGATTGACAAGTCCCCTGGTCCTAATAGAATGCATCCCAGGGTACTGAAAGAAATGTCAGAAGTTACAGTAGAGGCTTTAGTGATGATTTACCAAAATTGTCTGGACTTTGGGCAGATCCCAGAGGACTGGAAGACGGTGAATGTCACGCCACTGTTCATAAAGGATTTAGGCAAAAGGCAAGTAACTATAGGTCAGATAGTTTAACATCTGTAGTTGGGAAAATGCTTGAAGCTATCATTAAAGGAGAAATAGCGAGGCATCTGGAAAGAAATGGATCCATCAGGCAGATGCAGCATGGATTCAGCAAAGGCAGGTCCTGTATTACAAACTTACTGGAGTTCTTTGAGGATATAATGAATGCAGTGGATAGGCGAGAACAGATGGATGTTATTTACTTGAATTTCCAGAAGGCGTTCGATAAGGCACCACATAAAAAGACATCCATAAGATAAGGATGCATAGAATTGGGGGCAATGTATTAGCATGAATAGAGGATTGGTTAACTAATATAGAGAGCTAGGATACAGGACCGTCACTCTGGTTGGCAATCAGTGGTGTGCGGTGTGCCGCAAGAGTCGGTGCTGGGCCTGCAACTGCTAATGATATACATTGACAATCTGGAAGAGGGGAATGAGTGTAATGTATCTAAGTTTGCTGATGATACTAAATTGAGTGGAAAAGCAAATTGTACTGAAGATACAGAGAGTCTGCAGAGATATAGATAAGTTAAATGAGTGGGCAAGGGTCTGGCAGATGGAGTACAATGTTGGTAAATGCGAGGTCATCCACCTTGGAAGGAAAAATGAAAGAGCAGATTATTACTTAAATAGTAAAAAATTGCAGCATGCTGCTGTGTAGAGGGACTTAGGAGTGTTTCTGCATGAATCACAAAAGGTTGGTTTGCAGGTACAGCAGGCTAACAAGGCGGCAAATGAAATGTTGGCCTTCATTGCTAGAGGGATTGAATTTAAGAGCAGGGAGGTTATGCTACAATTGTACAGGGTGCTGGTGAGGCCGCACCTGGAGTACTGCATGCAGTTCTGGTCTCCTTACTTGAAGGAGGATATACTAGCTTTGGAGGTGGTTCAGAGGAGATTCACCCAGGTTGATTCCAGAGATGAGGGGGCTAGACTATGAGGAGAGATTGAGTCGCCTGGGACTATACACATTGGAGAGGAGACCTTATAGAAACATATAAAATGATGAAAGGGATAGATAAGATAGAGGCAGGAAAGTTGTTTCCACTGGTAGATGAGACTAGAACTGGGGGACATAGCCTCAAGATTCAGGGGAACAGATTTATGATGGAGATGAGGAGGAACTCCATTTCCCAGAGAGTGGTGAATCTGTGGAATTCTCTGTCCAATGAAGCAGTGGAGGCTACCTTGTAAATAGATATAAGACAAGGTTGGATAAATTTTTGAATAGTAGGGAAATTAAGGGTTATAGGGAAAAGGCAGGTAGGTGGAGATGAGTCTATGACCAGATCAGCCATGATCTTATTGGATGACAAAGCAGGTTTGACAGACCAGATAGCCTTCTCCTGCCGCTATTTCTTATGTTCTTATGTAACAATACCGTGGCACCAGGAGCAGGCCAGAGGTGGGATATCCTACAGCAAACAACTCATCGTGGGACACTGTCAGCCTTTCTGGGCAATAAGTGGCACGATGGAATATTCTTCACTTCATAACTGTCAAGCAGATTGACACTATCCAGAAGTAACAGCATGCTCGATCGACATCCATCAATTACCCTAAACATTTTGGCACTGTGATTAGAGAGTGTATCATCTATACACACTGTTACTCACTTGACTGCTCTGGTATACTCTGTACAGGTGGCCCCCGTTTCCCGAACGTTCGCTTTACGACACCCCGCTGTTATGAAAGACCTACATTAGTTACCTGTTTTCGCTAACAGGTGTCTTCACTGTTATGAAAAAAGGCAGCGCGCGCCCGAGCAGCCAAGCTCCTCCCCCGGAACTGCATTCTAGCCGTCATTGCTTAAATACGTGCTTTATCTCGATTTATTTGCTGCATCCGTTAGCAAGATGAGTTCTAAGGTATTGGAAGAGCCTAAAAGAGCTCGTAAGGGTGTTACACTTAGTGTAAAACTAGACATAATTAAGCGTATTGATCGTGGTGAACGAAGTAAGGACATTGTCCACGCGTTGAACTTGCCTGCATCCACCTTCGCACTATTTATATGCGGAGAGAAAGAATTTTGAAAGCTGCCAATGTTACTGTTGGTTCTGCTCGTAGCAAAGCGGTGTCTCTTAGTCGGCATCCAATAATGGATAAAATGGAAAGTCTATTGCTTGAGTGGACTGATGGGTGTACAAAGTGTGGTGTTCCGTTAAGTTTTCTTATACTTGAGAACAAACCAGTCAGTCTTTTTAATAAGCTGACACAGAAAGCACTGGACGATGGTGATGAAAGTGGAATTTAAAGGTAGTCATGGGTGGTTTGATCGGTTTCTGAGGCGAGGGCAGCTTCATAGTTTAAGCAGTGGTCCCCAACCTCCAGGCCACCGACCAATACCGGGCTGCAAAGAATGCAGTGGCGCAGCGGTAGCCGGAGCTCACCCAGCACATCTTTAAGAAAAAAGCCAAACAAGCTAATTAATTAGGTGTCACCCGGCACGTAAATGTCGGCGAAGATCAGAGGCGATTGCGTCAGGTGCTTCTTCATATAACCAAGTATTTAACTGTGACAAAACTGCAATTTATTGGAGTCTTCCCGATTCCGGTAAGTGAAACTACACTGTACATACATTATTTCTACTTTAAATAGGCTGTGTATTTTTATGTGTTATTTGGGATGATTTGGCAGCTTCATAGCTTAAAGGTTACTGGAGAGAGTGTTTCTGCTGACAGCACTTGTACCGTGTTTTTGCCGAGAGTGATTCCACAAGATTTTCGCTGCGCTAGACAGTGCTGCAGAGAAGTATTTCTACTTTATATAGGCTGTGTATTTATCATACCATTCCTGCTTTTACTATATGTTACTGTTATTTTAGGCTTCATCTGTTATTTGGCATAATTTTGTAGGTTATTTTTTGGGTCTGGGAACACTCAAAACCCATACTAATAAATGGTAATTGCTTATTCACTTTACAACATTCTGGCTTACGAACCATTTCATAGGAACGCTCTACCTTCGGATAGCGGGGGAAACCTGTATTAAGATTTTATTTGTTTTGGTGACCATATGCAAAACTACTGTATATTATCATTTTTTTTAATTCCATTAGCCAATAGATGTAATATTTGTAAATAGATGTTCACATACGAATTTTGAGGAGTATTACAAACCACTTATTCAAAAAAAACGTACAAGTTTTTCTGCTTCAAAGGCAAGTTGCTCACAACATAAAGATATTAATGAATGCACAGTTAAATAGGAAGTCTAACTATTTAACTTATACAATCAAGGATGTTACAGTAACAAACAGACCTGGAGTGCAACGTGATAGAGCAGTAACAGTAAATACAAATCAGAATTGGAGTCTTAGCTTTATAAAACAGAGAAGAAGCAAAGCAGGAAGTTACATTCATCTGTGTGAATTATAAATCGCAGGTCAAGGCTTCAGGTGGAGCAGTAGGGTAAAATTCTGGACATTAGTGTTTAGGAATGTTTTCCAGGTCTTTTCAAAGGAGGTTTACATAAATGATATTTATGATGCAGGGCCTCAGTTGCATGGAAAGTCCAGAAAAGGCTACAGCTGTTCTTACAGAAGAGAGTGTTAACAGGGAACATGCAGAGGATTCTACATAAGAATTAATTTCCAACATAAAATAGTTAAGCAGAAAATAATGATGCAACTCATTGGTGAAAAAAAAGGCAAGATCCCTTTCTAGGTAAAATAATCCAAGGTACTGTGGTCTGGAATTCACCAACTAGAAGTACAGTAGGTTTACTCGTAAACTTCAAAATAAAACATTATTAATACTTGAAGGGGTGGAGGAGAATTACAAAAGAAGAATTGTTAATAGAAATAAAATTGTCAATGAGCTAGCCAGGGTTTGATTCATATACAAGAGAATATATGCAGTTCAATTAAATCTACTGAAATGAGTTGCACAATATGCTCTTACCTGCCATCATCTTTTGTGCCTCATAAGGTTCCATGTATCCATTATTTTCTATTTCTCTCTTTTTTACAACCTTATTCTTCAATTCATTTTTGGCATCAAATGGGTCAGAGTAGTCATCCCTAAAAGCAACCTGAAACCACCAAAAAGCAACCCGATTACCACCTTGTTTGTAAATACAAGAAGACAGTAGCTTTGACATGGACAGGCTTTCTGATTAAAACAAAACAGCTTGCATTTATTGCACCTTTAATATGGTAAAAATTCTCATGGTCCTTCACAAATAGGAAACAAACAAAAAAATAACGGACTAGAAGGGCCGAGATGGTCTGTTTCTGTGCTGTAATTGTTATATGGTTAAATGAGGGATCTGGAGAGGTATAATATGATTAAGAGTAGTCAGAGTGGCTTTGTCAAGGGCAGGTCGTGCCTTATGAGCCTGATTGAATTTTTTGAGGATGTGACTCAACACATTGATGAAGGAAGAGCAGTAGATGTAGTGTATATGGATTTCAGCAAGGCATTTGATAAGGAACCCCATGCAAGGCTTATTGAGAACGTAAGGAGGCATGGGATCCAAGGGGACATTGCTTTGTGGATCCAGAACTGGCTTGCCCACAGAAGGAAAAGAGTGGTTGTAGACGGGTCATATTCTGCATGGAGGTTGGTCACCAGTGGAGTGACTCAGGGTTCTGTTCTGGGAACCTTACTCTTCGTGATTTTTATAAATGACCTGGAGGAGGAAGTGGAGGGATGGGTTAGTAAGTTTGCTGATGACACAATGGTTGGAGGTGTTGTGGGTATTGTGGAAGGCTGTCAGAGGTTACAGTGGGACATTGATAGGATGCAAAACTGGGCTGAAAAGTGGCAGATGGAGTTCAACCCAGATAAGTTTGAAGTGGTTCGTTTTGGTAGGTCAAATATGATAGCAGAATATAGTATTAATGGTAAGACTCTCGGCAGTGTGGAGGATCAGAAGGATCTTGGGGTCTGAGTCCATAGGACACTCAAAGCAGCTGCGCAGGTTGGCTCTGTGGTTAAGGCGGCGTACACTGTATTGGCCTTCATCAATCATGGAATTGAATTTAGGAGCCGAGAGGTAATGTTGCAGCTATATAGGACCCTGGTCAGACCACACTTGGAGTACTGCGCTCAGTTCTGGTCACCTCACTAAGGATGTGGAAGCCATAGAAAGGGTGCAAAGGAGAATTACAAGGATGTTGCCTGATTGGGGAGTATGTCTTATGAGAATAGGTTGAGTGAACTCAGCCTTTTCTCTTTGGAGCGACAGAGGATGAGAGATGACCTGATACAGGTGTATAAGATGATTACAGGCATAGATCGTGTGAATAGTCAAAGGCTTTTTCCCAGGGCTGAAATGGTTGCCACAAGAGGACACAAGTTTTAGGTAACACATATCAAAGTTGCTGGTGAACGCAGCAGGCCAGGCAGCATCTCTAGGAAGAGATGTTTCGGGCCGAGACCCTTTGTCAAGACTAACTGAAGGAAGAGCTAGCAAGAGATTTGAAAGTGGGAGGGGGAGGGGGAGATCCAAAATGATAGGACAAGACAGGAGGGGGAGGGATGGAGCCAAGAGCTGGACAGGTGATTGGCAAAAGGGATATGAGAGGATCATGGGACAGGAGGCCCAGGGAGAAGGAAAAGGGGGAGGGGGGGAGAAACCCAGACAATGGGCAAGAGGTATAGTCAGAGGGACAGAGGGAGAAAAAGGAGAGACAGAGAGAGAGAAAGAATGTGTGTATATAAATAAATAACGGATGGGGTACGAGGGGGAGGTGGGTTTACGTGCTGGGGAGTAGGTACAGAGGAGATGTCAGGGGTAAGTTTTTTTTTTACTCAGAGAGTGGTGAGTGCATGGAATGGGCTGCCAGCAACGGTGGTGGAGGCGAATACAATAGGATCTTTTAAGAGACTTTTAGATAGGTACATGGAGCTTAGTAAAATATGGCGCTTATCGGTAAGCCTAGTAATTTCTAAGGTAGGGACATGTTCGGCACAACTCTGGGGGCCAAAGGGCCTGTATTGTGCTGTAGGTTCTCTATGTTTCTATGTAAAAGGGTGCAACATTAAAAACAGAAAAAGTAGGAAATTCTTGGTGTTGGGCAGTGTCTGAAAACTATTTTCATCAGACTGGAAAAAGTTAAGATAAGTGACAGGTTTTAAAAGGTACAGGGCAGAGAATAAGATGAGTGGACAAAAAGGAAAGGAAGCTTTGCATAGGCAGGAAAAATTAAAGAGGGATTTATAAAAAAATAGAAGATAGTCTTGAAATAGACACAAAGGGAAGAGCAAACTCATTACTAACAGTTGTTGCACAAATTAAAAGGTTCCTGAAATTATAAACTGGCTAATCAAATATTTCATATTTAACCATGGAAGATGAATCCCTGGATCTGGTAGAGCTATAACACCGGGCGGGCTGGAGATATTCATGTCAGTGCAAGTTCAGACTGGTTGGGGTGGTGCATATTCAGAGCGCTGCTGGGAGAATGCAGTAATGCTAATTTGACCAAAATCATGGTCACCTTTCTACTATTTGCACTGATTGATTGGTCTAATTGAAATACTTAATTAAAGGTGAATGCACATGTCATGTTAGAGAAGTCATACATTCCCAGTTTTCTTGTTCAGTTTTATGCTTCCTTGTTCTGAACATGAAAGTGCAAAGGTCTACTTAATGCTGAGGAACTATACAAAAATGAAAGTAAGAGATTTGAGAATATATATCTCAATGCAATTTTGAAATGACGCACCAAAAATGACACCAGCATTTAAGTGCTGCACAAACATGATCAAACACATGACCAGGTATTAAGGCAAACCTGGGTTATCTGGCTTATAAAAACAAGAGGTGTTGACATTTTTTTCAGAGCAAAGACTTTTCATAGGTTAATAAATGCCAAGGTTACTCTGTTTTGATTTAGTTAGAATCTTGATTGAGAAACAGTCCTGTATGACTGTAGTACATCAAAGTCTAGCAAGAAGGGTCCCAATATTAAATTGTTGCATAAATTGCTTGAAGGAGCAAGTATACCAGTAGGAAATAACACAAGTAAAAAAAAAATCAAGATGCCTCCCCCTGTTCAAAGCAATTGGTAGAACTAAGAACCACTAAGAGCTTGGGACAACAGGGAGAACACTGCAGGATAATCCTAGAAGGTAGGAAGGACACCAGTAAACCACTCCATATCCATGTGCTCTCAGTTCAGTTTCAGTTACCTAGGAATGCTTTAAGCATACAATGGACTGGGAGTATGGACTGGATGAAGCAAAAGAACTATCCTATGCACAAAGGAAAGTATTGGTGCTAAGATCAAGAGCTTTGAGTTCCTAGGAGTCAACATCAACAACCTATCCTTGTCCAACTAATGTAGATGCCATGGCAAAGAAAGCACACCAGTGCCTACACTCAAGAGGTTAAAAAAATTAAACTCTCACCAGTTTTAATCAATGCACCAAAGAAAGCATCCTATGTGGATGCATCATGGTTTTGAATGGCAACTGTTTTGCCCGAGACTGCACAAAACAACAGAAAGATGTGGGGACAACTCAGCTAATCATGGATACTAGCCCCTGTTCCATGGACTCTGTCAGTATTTCCTGCTGCCGCGGTAAAGCAGCCAGAATAGTCAAAGACCACCCCCACCCGCCAACCCAGACATACTCTTCTCCCCCTCTGATTGGGTAGTAGATAGAAAATCATGAAAACATATTAAACTTAAAAACACCTTCTATCCCACTGTTCTAAGACCACTAAACAGTACACTAATACAATAAATGGAATCTTGACCTTGCACTTTATCTGCCTGCAGTGCACTTTCCCTATAACTCTAACACTTTATTCTGATTCTTTTATCATTTCCCGTAATACTACCTTAATGGACAGGTGTAATGAAGTGAAGAGTATAAATGGCATAAAAAAACAAAGTGCTCCTCAGTACATGTGACAATAATAAACCAATTTACCACTTTCTTCACTACACAGGCTTTTTTTGTTAGCTACTTGTGGTGAAATAATTTAGTTGCTGTGACATTTAAATACTTTGGTTCTAACTTTCCAAAACACTCTCAACTCAAGAATTCCAATTGAACCATTACAAATTATTTTGTTCTTCAAGAAAATGGAGAAGACAGGAAATGTTCACCCAACATGTTATGGGAAAGCTAATGAAGCATATAATTAAGAACAAGTTAACTAAGTACTTAAAACATTTTGATCATGAGAGAGTGAAGATGAATTTCTAAAATGTGAATGGTATCCAATAAAACTAAATAAATAAGAGAATAAAACAATAGTAGAAATGACATTAACAGCTTATCTATTCAGTAATGTTCTACATTATCATCTAGCACAAATGACACCAGAGCATTGGTCATCTCGGGAGAATGACAAAAACCAATCTGTTATTTTTCACTTAATAACATGCAAGTGTACCAATTAGAAAGAAAAGACTGATGGTGTTCCACCAGAATGTATATTGAGGTTTTAATTATACAAAGGTTTACTAATTGGTAGATAGACATATGGGTATTACAGTAAGTTTCCAAAGCACAATTAGTTGGCCATGTTGACATGAACGTTAAATTAAATAAACTATAAAACTGAGCCACATTAATTTCAATGCAAAACCATTCCTTGAATCCAAATTATTCATGCAGAATAGGATACAGAGATATTAAGGATGTGGGGCCAAATGAGATCGATTAACATTTAAATCAACCAGGAGCTCATTAGGTTGTGGAACATAAATGATTGCCCAATTTGTCTGCTGCTATTCCTTGATGCAGAATAGCCCAGGTCCCAAAGTTTGCAAATTTCCTCAGTTTATTCATGAGGACTTTCTGGAACTGAAGGTACTTAAAATAACAAAACCACAATCCTTGCAAAAACTTGTAACAAGTAATGACCCAGAAATAATCAGCAGCTAACAAAAAAATACTAACTGAATATTAACCATAACATGATCCAATTACATTTAAAAAGAAAAGACTAAGCCACAAACCAACACTTAAATTTCACTAAGGCTGTTTTTAAGGGTTGAGGCAGAAATTGATAACAGCAGAATGGGTAGAAGAGCTAACAGCAAATAGCACAAGGGAATAGTGGCAGATAATACAAGCAACAGTTGATATGAATATAATGAAAGGGCAATTGCTCAGCTACTGTAATTAAATAGCCTAGTCAAAGTTAGTGAAAGGAGAAGTTAAAATTAAAGGCTATACAAATGTAAATAATATTGGAGATTGCGCAAGTTGTTGAAACCCAGAGACAATGAATACAGTGTACCCCCGTGCTATGGAGACTGCAATCCATTTTCCATAAGGCAAACCTTTATTCCCTCCATCAAGTCCCACAATATACGCTCAGTGGCCATCTTATTGGGTACACCAGCACGTTAACGCAAGTACCTAATCAGCCAATCATGTAGCAGCAACTCAATGCATAAATTCATGCAGATGTGGTCAAGTAGTTCAGTTGTTGTTCAGACCAAACATCAGCATGAGTAAGAAATGTGACTGACCATGGAATGATTGTTGGTGCCAGAGGGGTAATTTGAGAATCTCAGGCTACGTCCACACTAGACCGGATAATTTTGAAAACGCCGGTTCCACACTAGGTGTTTTTCAAAATATCTCCGTCCACATTAAAACGGATATTTGGGCGAATCTACTCCTACTGGGCATGCACAGACACATCTACAGAAAACAAGCGAAGAGGAATCGGTATAATGTTTATGTTTCAACGGTGGCGTTGTGTTATTTCCGTTGGTCAAAAACTAGAGTACCAACAACAGTGAAAGAATGTTTTCAACAATGCCTTCGAGGAATACAAAGAAAACCTCCGCTGGAAAAAGCAGACCAGACTTCTTTGTTTAGACAGACAATGAAGTCAAGCTGTTTCTGCGAATTACAAATGACTACAAAGTCAGCAAAGCAGTGGAGAACATAGAGATGTTTAACTGCAAACAAGCTATTAATGTAGACAATAAAGTAAACAACATGAAGCCGTCCTCTACCCAAGATCAACAAGAGAGTGGAATCTTCTGCCGCCAGACCTGCGCAGTATTTGACATTAATACTCAATTAAATCAATTTAGGGGATCTAGTCAAAAAAGCTCACTTTACAATTTAACTCTCACGCCGTTCACACCGACTGCGTGTTATAACAGCCATCCGGCAGTGCTTGCGCAGTACCAAGCAGAAGCAGAAAAAGCATTGTTGTTGTGGTGTTGCCATGACAGCATTTTTAAATATCCCCGTTTACCCCATCCCCACTACGACGCGCAACAATCGTTTTCAAACTTACACACTCTGGAGAGTGTTTTAGAAAAGCTCCGTTTTCGGGGGATGAGAACGCCGTTTCAATGCGGTGGGAGGGTCAAAATGAAGAGAAAAAGCTTCGTTTTCAAAATTATCCGGCGTAGTGTGGACGCAGCCTCAGAAATTACCAATCTTCTGGGATTTTCACACATAATAGTCTCTAGAGTTTACAGAGAATGGTGCAAAAAACTTCCAGTGAGAGGCAGTTCTGTGGGTGAAAATGCCTTGTTAATGAGAGGTCAGAGGAGAATGGCCAGACTGTTTCAAGCTGACAGAAAGGTGACAATAACTCAAATAATGATTCGTAAAAACAGTGATGTGCTGAACAGCATCTCTGAATGCACAACATGTTGAACCTTTAAGTAGATGGGCTACAGCGGCAGAAGACCATTAACATGCATTCAGTGGCCACTATATTAGGTATTGGAGTGTACCTAATATAGTGGCCATTAAGCGGAAGTAGGGATGTGCTCCCATAGCAAGTTTTTCCTCTCAGCAGCAATGCCTCCACAGCTGCATTGTATAAGCGAGAAAATTCTGATTGTACTGTAAACAGAAGAGAAAGGGTTGTGTCCCTAGAAAATATAGCCATATTGTGATTTTCTGTAACCTCCCACTTCCCACTGAATCGCATGTTCTCAACATCAGTACATTCCTACTGGATTTGTTTCCTCCTCCCGCCCCCCCCACCCATATTCAGCTATTTTACCAGTGATCACAAAAGTGACCCATCAGTTATCTAACAGCTACAAATCCTGGGGGATTTTGTCAGTTTTTGGTCTCAGTCACTCTGTACTGAGGAGCAGTAAGATTTGGATATAACGTCACAGTCTCAACTGGGTTGCAGGTCACAGCTGAATTCCCCTTTTGATTTGCCCACCCCAGTCCGAGGATGTGAACACATACCTTATGGTGCTGGGACATTTTCTCTGATGCACAAGGGTCTGGGATTAGTAAGGAGCTTAGGACGTGGCTATGTCAAGAAAATGGATGGCATTCAAAGATCAGGGATTACTTTAAAAAGAGCTGGCCATGGCTTTAGAGGTTCCAAAGTTCTGTTATCGAAGTACAGATATGTCACTGTATATAACCATAACACACATTTTCTTGTGGGCATACACAATAAGTCTATAGAGTAATAACATAACAGAGCCAATGAAAGACCACTTGGCCATTCAACCAGTGTGCAAAAGACAACAAACGGTGCAAATACAAAAGGAAATAATAAATAACAAGAACACGAGACGAAGAGTCCTAGAAAGTGAGTCCAAACAACAGGAATTCTGCAGATGCTGGAAATTCAAGCAACACACATAAAAGTTGCTGGTAACTACTGTCGAAGGGTCTCAGCCTGAAACGTCGACTGCACCTCTTCCTACAGATGCTGCCTGGCCTGCTGCGTTCACCAGCAACTTTTAGAAAGTGAGTCCATTGGTTGTAGGAATATTTCAATGATGGGGCAAGTGAAGTTGAGTGAAGTTATCCCTTTGGTTCAAGAGCCCAATCATTGAGGGGTAGTAGCTATTCCTGAACCTGGCAGTTCGGCTCTTGCATCTTCTTCCTGAAGGCAGCAGTGAGAAGAGAGCATGTCTTAGGTGGTGGGGGCCCCTGATGATGAACGTTGCTTTCCTGTGAAACAATAAAACCGATGAATTTAAAGTTGCTGGTCCTCTCCACCCGTGGTCCGAGTGAGGACTGGCTAATGGACCTTTGGTTTAATTCTCTTGCAGTCAACAACCAGCGCGAGTCTTGTTGACAATGAGCAAAAGGTTGTTGTTAAGGCATCACCCAGCCAGATTCTCAGTCTCCCTCCTATATGCTGATTCATCACCACCTTCGATTCAGCCTACAACAACGGTGTCATCAGCAAACTTGAATATGGCATTGGAGCTGTTCTTAACCACACAGTCGTAAGTGTAAAACGAGGGGGCTAAGCACACAGCCTTGTGGCACCTGTGCTGATGGAGATCGTGGAAGAGATGTTGTTGCCAATTCAAACTGACATCGAGGATCCAAGTGCAAAAGGAGGTATTGAGACCAAAGTCTAGGAGTGTATTGATTAGCTTTGAGGGGATGATGGCATTGAATGCTGAGCTGTAGTCAATAAAGAGCATCCTAATACATGCATCTTTGCTATCCAGATTTTCCAAGGTTGAGTGGAGAGCCAATGAGATGACATCTGCTGTGGACCTGTTGTTCCAGTAGGCAAACTGAAGTGGATTCAAGTTGCTTCTCAGGCAGAATTGATATGTCTCATCACCAACCTCTCAAAACACTTCATCACTGTGTGTGTAAGTGTTAGTGGACGACAGGCATTGAGGCATGTTATTCTTGGGTACCTGTATAATTGAAACCTACTTGAAGCAGGTGAATACCTCAGACCGTCTAGGTGAGAGATTAAGGATCTCAGTGAACACTCCAGCCAGTTGATTAGCACAGGTCTTCAGTACTTGGCCAGGAACCCCATCTGGACTGGATGCTTTTCACAGGTTCACCCTCCTGAAGATTGCTCGCACATCAGCATCAGATTGAAATCACAGGATCATTGGGAGCTTGTGATGATTCTCCTATGTTTTGATGGTCAAAGCAAGCATAAGAAAGCATTGTGTTCATCTGGAAGTGAAGCCCTGCTGTCACCTCTGTAGCTTGATTTCACTTTACAAGAGGTGATAATTCTCAAATCCTGCCACAACTGACAATCGTCCTTCGTTGTTTCAAGTTTAGTCCAGAATTATGAGATGGCTTTCTGGAGATCATACCCGGACCTCTAGGAACTTGCTTGGTCACCAGACTTGAACGCTTTTGATCTGGCTCTCAGCAGATTGTGATCTCATGCTTCATCCAGGGTTTCTGATTGGGGAAACAGAATGATTTGTGGAAACACACTCGTCCACAACTGTTTAAATAAAGTCATGATACCCATGGTGTATTCATTCAGATCCACAGATGGGTCCTTGAATACGGTCCGGTCCACTACATCGAAGCAATCCCATAGCTGATCCTCCGCCTCCTGCAACTACCTCTTTGTTGTCCTAATCTCGAGCTTTGCTCCTTAGCCTCGGCCTGCATGCAGGTAAGACAACGACAGCCTCAAGAAATAATTTACCGAAATGTGGTCTAGGCATGGAATGGTAGGCATTTCTTATCATATTATCTCCTCTCTGCACTGCATAACGCAGAGAATGCTTCTGAGATGTCTGTTCACATGTCTCTAGACTGGAGAGGGCTTGGCAAAGGAGTGGCTCAGCTGTTCCTGCCAATGCAATCGATGCACTAATGTTACATCCAAATCTTATTGTCTCAGTATCTAACATGGTGTGTTGGATAGTGGAGAATGTTGTCATAGATTACAATGGGACTCAAACAAGATGCAGAACTAGATACACAAATGGCAGGAGTTTCATTTAGAAATGCGTACAGGGATACAATTTGGAAGATCAAACTTGAAAACAGAGTCGAAGGATAAAGGGAGGATTCTTAGCAGCGTGGATAAACGCAAGAATCTTGGGGTCCTTCCAAATCTGTCAAAGCTGCCCCGCAAATTAACAGGGTACTTAAGAAAATATACTGTGTACTTGCCTTCATTAATCAGGGGACTGAGTTCAAGAGCACGAGGAAATGTTGCAGCTCTATAAAACTCTGGTTAGATGACACATGGAGTATTGCATTCAGTTTTGATTGTATCATTATAGAAAGGATGTGGAAGTACATTTATTATCAAAGTATGTATACTCTGTACAACCTTGAGATTTGTCTCCATATAGGCAGCCACAAAACAGAGAAATCCAATAGATCCCACTAAAATGACTGTCAATCCCACTAAAACACCAAGCGTAAAAAAATAAAATCAAATTGTGCAAACAATAATAAGTAAACAAATCACATTGACAACTGAAGATCACGAAAGGGAGCTCACAGCCACGAAGCCAGTCATCACTGCAGTCGGTTCAGAAGCCTGTTCGTTGCAGGCCACGGCCTTAGTTCAGTGCAGAGACGAGTAAACCTTGCCATGCAGTAACTGAACACATCCCCAGCCCTGACACCCTGACCGTTTCAATCTAACCTGGTGCTTAAATCAACTAAATATTGGCTCATTCCTCGCTCTCGAACCTGGGCTCTACTGCCTCAATATGCTCTCGGGCCTGGACCCCTCTGCCTCAATTTAGCCCATTCCCAACCTTTCCAATCTGGCCTGGTGCTTAAATCTGACAAACAGTGGCTTGGCTCAAAAACTCAACTCCGAAAGGGAAGTCACAGGCTATTGATTGGAGTAATTGTTGTCCATAAAAGGTGTGAATAATAATAGTTAGTAGCTTTGTTCGCTGCCAGCATGGCATCACTGTGTTTCACCAGCACCATCTTAAACTAGATGTTTAACATGTCCTACAAGGAAAAGTTGAGCAAGTATGAGAGGTGACTTGATAGAGGTGTATAAGATTATGAGAGCCATAGACAGTGAGTTGCCTGCAGCAACAGGCAATACCATGAACTCTGTTCAAAGTGAGTGGAAGAATGTTCCATGATAGGTGGTAGGTGGCTCAAATGTACTGCCAGGGATAGTGGTAGAGGCTGATACAATAGGGATATTTAAGAACTTCCTAGATAGGCTCACAGATGTGAGCAAAATGGAGGGTTACAGCTGTGGAGGAGAAAAGGGTTAGCCCAATTATGGAGTAAATTTATGTAGGACGGCACAACATCTTGAGCCACATTAATTCCAAAGAATCGCTGTTTTTACTGTAATCCATATATACTTTTAGAATTAATGTGACACTAATGTGTTATAGGGATAATATTTCCTCCTAAATCACACATTAATGAAAAAAATTAATTTTCCACAATGCATCATACACATTAATCAACATAAGGAGAATTAGGGAAAAATAAGGTGAGACAGGAGGAACAAACAAGTATATACCTGTAGAAAAGAATGAGGTGTGTACACCTCTTACATTCAGTAAGTATAGACAGCAGTTCTCAAAGGCTTAGGAATTCACATCTGACAAAACCTATTTACTACAACACAAACTACTTGGCTTGCAAAACAAATATTTTAAGGAGAGATTAATTGCATTTTCACTTGAAAATGATACATACACTCACCTCTTTACAAACAAGCAAAAGTTTTAACTTTAAAATCTAACATACTCCAAATATCTGGACATGCAAAAGCAGCCAAAAGTGTACGGCCATGGGACATTAAAAACTAGGGATTACATTAAATATGCACTCAGTAGACAAACTGTAACACTTAATTACTACTCAGCACTTCAGTTTTGATCTGTTGGTATCTTTTCTGGTACACTTACATTTACCTACAAGAAAGCAGTGGATACAGTCCGGTCCAACACAGGTAAACCCCTCGCCACCACTGGGCACACCTACATTGAGCGGTGTCACAGGAAAGCAAAATACATCATCAACGACCCCCACCATCCAGGCCAGGCTCTCTTCTCTCTGCTGTCATCAGGAAGCAGGTACAGGAGCCTCAGAATCCACACCACCAGGCTCAGGAACAGTTATTACCCCTCAACCATCAGGCTCTTGAACCAGTGGGGATAATTTCACTCACCCCATTACTGAACTGTTCCCACAACCTATGAACTCACTTACAAGGACTCTATCTCATTTTATTGATTTTTTTGTATTTGCAGTTTGTCTTTTGTACATTGGTTGGGACAGTGGTATATTGATTCTGTATTTCTTGTGAATGGCCACAAGAAAATGAATCTCAAGGTTGCACATGGTGACATGTATGCACTTTGATAATAAATTTACTTAAACCCAGGCCCAGAATACAGGAATCAGTTCACACATCAAAGCAAAGATTGAAGGAGGGGTGCAGAGATTAATAATCTTGCAAAATCATTATAATTGCCAAAGGGCCACAATGGTTCCGAATAGGGTTGTTGTATTTAACATATTACCAATGGCGTGGAGTCTTCTAGTGGTTACCTGAATAACTGTACTGTAAGAAACTCTTGAAATCTGACCTTTCCCTTTAATGGCCTATGCAGACTTTGAAAGATCAGTTACAAATATATTTGGTTGCTGTAGAATGATTGCTCCTCTAATAAACTAATCATTCCACTCAAAGCAACTGGACTTGGTATCAACACCTTTTCTGCTAAAAGCTTTCCCACACAGATCACATTGAGGATGTAGTCCATGCTTTTGCTGGTCTCAATGCTCCCTTCAACTGATTGTTCATCTGGAGGGCTATAGGTGGTAAACAGCAGGTTTCCACCTGGAATCCAGAGTTAACAGTGAGGATTCTAGGAGGTGAATCCAGTCTACATGTTAATCAGAGATGCACCTGATCTTTTCCTTGGACATGATATTCCAGGGGAAAAAAATGAATGCTGACTGAAAGATCAACTGGTGTTAGCATATGCACAGTGCTACCTGACAAAGCAAGGGACAACTTTTCTTTTTGGTACCCCAGTCGCCAAGTGTTGACAAGGAAGACCTTCCAGTAACAAGACAGAACATTTTTGTGCTGTCAGTAACACGTCAAAAACAATATTTGTCTCAATATTCTTATTCACCTTTGAATCTGGGATTTGCACACAATACTATATGCACGTGCATCTTGGATGGTATTCTGATGCATCCTGTTGCATCTCAAAGACTAGGGTGTCCCAATATAAAACCATTAAATCTGATGTAACTATTAGTGATGTGGTAAAAATTAGTGTTTGTCCCCTCCAAAATACTAGCAATATTAGCTTCAAAGTTCAAAATATATACGTCACCATATACTACCCAAAGATTTACTCTCCTGTGGACATACTCAATAAATCAATAGAATAACAACCACAACAGAATCAAAGAAAGACCAAACCAGCTTAGGCATTCAACCAGTGTACAAAAGACAAACTGTGTAAACACTAAAACAAAGAAATAATAATAAAATAAACAAACAATAAACATCAAGAACGAGATGAAGAGTCCTTGTAAGTGACTGTATAGGTTGTGAGTACATTCGAATGATGGGGCAAGTGAAGATGAGTGAAGTTATCCCCTTTGGTTCAAGAGCCTGATGACTGAGAGGTAATAACATTTCCTGAATCTCGTGGTGCCACTGAGGCTCCTGTAACTTCTTCCTGATGGCAGCAGCAAGAAGAGAGCATGCCCTGGGTGGTGGGGTCCCTGATGATGGATGCTGTTTTCATGTAGATGTACTCAATGGTGGGGAGGGCTTTACCTGTGATGGACTAGGCCTTACCCACTACCTTCTGTACGATTTTCCATTCCAGGACATTGGTGTTCTCATACCAAGCTGTGATGTGGTCAAGTCAAAATACTCTTCACTACACATCTATAGAAGTTTGTCCAAGTTTTAGATGTCATGCCACAAGTTTACAAATTCTGAAGGAAGCAGAGGTGCTGCAGTATTTTCTTCGTAATTACAAATACGTGCTGGGCCCAGGACAGGTTCTCCCAAAGAATAACACCGAGGAATTCAAAGTTGCTAAACCTCTGACAAGGATTGGCTCATGGACCTTTGGTTTCCTTCTCCAGAAGTCAATAATTAGCACCTTGGTCTTGATCACATTGAGTAAGAGGTTGCTATGACACCACTCAGGCAGTTTTACAATATGCTGATTCATCACCACCTTTGATTCATCCTACGAAAGTATCATCAGCAAACTTGAATATGGCATTGGATCCGTACCTAACTACACAGACATAGATGTAAAGTGATTGGAGCTAAGGGCTAAGCACACAGCCTTGTGGTATACCTGTTCTGATGGAGATTGTGGAAGAGATGTTGCTGCTACTCCAAACTGACTGGGGTCTGTAAGCGAAGAAATCAAGGATGCAATTGCATAACGAGTTACTGAGGCTGAAGGCTTGCAGCTCATTGATTAGTTGTGAGGGGATGATGGTATTGAATGCTGAGCTGTAGTTGATAAAGAACAGCCTGATATATGCATCTTTGTGGTCCCTTGTTCCAGGGTTCAGTGAAGAGCCAATGAGATGGTATCTGTTGTGACCTGTTCCGCCAGTAGGCTAACTGAGTGGATCTAAGTCACTTCTCAGGCATGAGTTGATATGTTTCATCATCAACCTCTTAAGACACTTCATCACTGTGTATTAGGTGCTACTGGATGATAGTCATCGAGACAGGTCACTATGTTCTTGGACACCAGTGTAATTGCATCCTACTTGAAGCAGGTGGGTATCTCAGACTGCTGAAGTGAGAAGAAAAAGATCTCAGTGAACACTTCAGCCAGTTGATCAGCACAGGTCTTTAATACTTGGCCAGGTATCCCAACTGGGCCAGATGCTTTTCATGGGTTCGGCCCCCGAAGGCTTCTCGCACATTTGTCTCAGAGACTGAGAACGTAGGATCATTGGGGGCTGTGGAAGATCTTGAATGTCCCTCCATGCTTTGACAGTAAAAGTGAGCACATCTGGAAGTGATTTATCTTTATATGAGGTGATTGTTGCAAGACAGTGTGCCTCTGATCTGGCTCTCAGCAGATTGAGATCTCATGGTTCATCCAGGGCTTCTGACTGCAGAAGACTGAATGATTTTGGGGGACACACTTATCTTACAACTGTTTTAATAACATCCATGACAAGCATGATATACTTATTTGGATCCATAGATGAGTCCTTGAATAGTACACAGTCCACTGACTCAAAACAATCCTATAGTTGCTCCTCTGCCTCCTGTAAACTCTGGAGCTTTGCTATTTTGCCTCTGCCTGTATGCAGGTAGGAGGAGCGCCAAGTGATTTGATTTACTGAAATGTGGCCTGGGTATCAAACGGTAGACATTCCTTATCTTAGTATAACAGTGGTCTAGTGTGTTGGGACCTCTGGTGCTACGGGTTATAAGCTGATGGTAATTGGGCAGGGTTTTCTTCAAACAAACCTGGTTGAAGTCCTGAAGTCCCTGACTATGATTTGAAATGCATTGGGATAGACTGTTTCCTGCTTGGAGACGGCATCATGCAGCATCTCAAGCATCTGATTATAGAACGCCACTGGTGGTATGTAAACTCGGTCAGGATTATGGAAGTGAACTCCCTAGATAAATAGAACAGGCGGCATTTGGACTATTAGGTTATTTATGAGATGTACCGGACATTGGCAATGCTGGCATTTATTGTCATTTTCCAGTCCATCCCCAAATTGTGCCAAGATCTAGCTGCATGTCACGGTGCACTATTTCATTCTCTGTGGAGCTGTGAATGAAAATGAATACCCGTGTCATCAGCGAATATCCCACCTTATCCTTTTATAAAAACGTCAATTCACAAAATAATTTCCACACAAAATGGTGTTTACTGGGTAGCTTGTTGGGCTAGGAGAAAACATTCCTGATGCATTGGCACTGCCACAACAATTTATCTCATGGACACCAAACACGAGTTAAGATTCAGTGAAAATCCCCACATATTGGTTCATCCCAAATGCAGCATCCTCATACTTTGATCACCACCATCACTCCACCTACTGCTAAACTTTGGTAATCAATTTTTTCCTCACTTCCAAGCACTTGCTTCAATGTTTTTCTTGCCAGCCTGCTGAACTGCAATCCTCATCAAATGAACATAACAGAATTCAAGGTCTTGTTCACTGGCATTGTCAACAATCATCATCTCCAACACCACAATATGTCAAATTCATTATCCTCATCACCACTTCACTCCACAACTCTTTATCTCCTGAACTCTGGAATTTTTTCCTTCACATACTCTATGCCATATTGCCACTCCAGTCTTTAGAAGTTTCAATTTGATGTTAAAAAAATACTACAAAAGAAACACTCTTACGTCTCTTCCGCATTTCTGATCACCTCACCCACTTCTTATTTTTACCAGCATGGAAACATTCAGCATGCAGACTCAGCCTACTGAGTCCATATCAGCTATCAACCATCCACTTACACTAATTTTACCTAATCATCTTCAAAATTCCCATCAAAACCTACCTACACACTTGTGTCAGTTCACAGTCTATGTCAACATCTACAGCTTCAATTAAACTGGATGAATCAATTCATGGAAAATCACAGCACATAAGCAGGCCCTACAAGCCCACACACAACCATGATACCAATTCAAAGTAATCCCATCTTCCTGCAGACAATCCATATTGTACCGCCATCCCCCATTATTCTCTGCCTGTCCAGATGCCTCTTAAATGTTGCTATCCATTAAGCTTCCACTACCTGCCATGGTAGCATATTCTAGGCCATTTTTTAAAAAAGCTTCTTCATAGCTTACTCCCCATCAACTTGAAGCTAATTCCCTTGGTTATCTGACATTTCCATTGCGGGGAAAAGACTCAATCCATCTTTTCATAATTCTACGCACTTCTAGCAGGATGCCCCTCAGTTCAAGAAAAAACAATCTATGTTTATGCTACCTATCTTTATTCCTGTCATGAAAACAAGTTGCTGAAAAGTCACAACTTCTGTTAACAGGAGACAGCAAATCTCAAGCAACACACACAAAATGCTGCAGGAATTCAGCAGGTCACAGGCAGCTTCTATGGAGAAGCAGTCAATATTTCGAGCCGGGACCCATCTTGATTCCTGAAGAGGGGTCTCAGTTGAAATGTCGACTGTTTACTCTTTTCCATAGATGCTACCTGACTTGCTGAGCTCCTTGGGCATTTTGTGTGTGTTGCTTGAGATCTCCAGCACCTGCACTTTCTCATGTTTGAGACAGCAAATCTCAATGCCTATCAGCACACTTGGCAATTCTGTCAATCAAGGCGCTTGGCACAAATGCAACATTCTACTCCCCACCGGAAGACATCAATAGGAGAGAGTTAGTCAGAGCTGTAAAGCACAGCAAAAGGCCATTCTGCCTATCTCATCAATGTCAATCATGATGTTTCCCTGAACTAGGCCCATATTCCTCTAAACCACGGGTTCCCAACCTGGTGTCCATAGACCCCTCAGTTAGTGACAAGGCTCCATGACATAAAAAAAGGTTGAAAAGCCCTGGTCTAAGTCTTTCCTTAATCTCTTTTAAATATCATACCTTTACCTCTTCCTCTGGTAGGTCATTACACAAACCCATTACCCACAGTGTAAAATATACCATGTGCCCTTTAAACCTTTCAGCTCTCACCCTAAAACCTGTTTTAAACCACACTGTCCTACCGGTGGGGTGGGGTGGGGTGGGGTGGGGGGGGGGGAACCATCCACCTTTTTAACACCCCTCACAATATACACCTCCACCACATTACCACTCAGCTTCCTTCACTCCAAAGAAAAAATTGCCCAAGCCTATCCAGCATCCCCTGATACTGCTAGTCCTGCCGTCCCAATAACATTCTTGTGAATCTTCTCTGCAATCTCTCCAGCTTTATGACAACCTTAATGACCAGAACTGAGCAGTCACCGTAAGCACATGAGCAAGGCTGGTAACAATAAACCACTCCAAAAAGGTCTCTGCACCATTGTATCTTTTTAGAATCCATTTTTCCACTTTCTCTGTGGTGTATAATTTATGCCCTTATATGTCCTCTGAATCCATGCTTGTTTGTTAAGCTGCTGCAAGCAAGTTTTTCACTGTAAATCTCACTGGTGGGGAGGTACATCTCTGCCAAAGGAGGTGCAAACCACTCCTTCCCTTTGCTACTGCAGTTCACCCTTGGGCAAGGTGCAGCACCTGCTTACCCCGCCCTTCCTCTTCCTCTCCCACCGATCAGGGTCACGTGAAGCCATGGGAGCAGGTGGTGGATGGTCGTATGAGCAGCTGGTGCTCATCACAAGTCCTGGTTATGCGCCCACTGACGCCAGGCAGGCAAGCTCTGAAGAGTATTGATAATGGCTAGGGTCACCCGTCTTGCAAAGACACTGCCCAGAGAAAGGCAATAACAAACCACTTCTGTAGAAAGATTTGCTAAGACCATGATCGCGGCACATAATGAATCTGACTGTATGAACGCTTCAATAAACGTGCATTTTCTCTAGAGCATCAGAGGCTGAGGGGAGAGCTCATACAAGTCACAAGATTATAAGAGATACAGAGTAGACAGAATAGTTGTTTTTGCAGGAGAACATTCAAATACTAGAGAAAAAAATTCTGTAAGGTGAGAGAGGGGATATTTTAAAGGAGATGAGCGGGGTAAGTTTAAATTGCACAGAGCTGTAGATGCCTAGAACAGAACGGTAGGGATAGTTCTGTAAGCAGATACAACAGTGGCACTTACGCTATTAAAAGATATCGAGCGCTATGTTCTAATCTAAACTCGGACTTGGAGCCACGTTCTTGGACTCAATTTCATCTCGTTCAGTTACTGTAACTTTAGTAATTTTTGCACTACACTCTGCGCCATTCTGCATTTATTGCACATTCTTGTATTTATTGTTACTACGGATATTCTTTACACCGTGAGCTTCGGGCAACAAGGATTGCATTGCAACCTGGTGTACTTGACGAGAAACTAATGCATAGACATGATTCGCTCTTGAAGAGTTTACAGGCAATCACACTGTTCTGGACTGCTTCGAGAGACAAAACTAAAACAATTATAAGAGTTGAGGTACGCGCTCACCTTGTCGTCGGGTTGTGGCGACTTCCGGGACCCGGTGGCCGGGCTGCTCCAGTTGCCGACCGCCTTTTCGGTCACCGCCGTCCCGTGTACCTTGATGAGCCGGTGCTGAGCCGAGCCGATGTACATGGCTCGGGGGGAGGAGGAGGCCGCCCTCTCGCTCTGGCTGCGCTGCAACATCGGGGATCCGCTGGCCACCGGGCCCTGGCGACAGCCCCCCTCCTCCTTCTCGTCCTCCGGACCCGGCCACATGGCCTTGAGGCGGCGCAGCGACGATCCCGGGCCGTTGCTGTACGGGTCTTCGAAGTCCCGCTCCTTCTGCAGCCGGTAGGCCCGCATCAGGTCGCTTTCTCGACACGATCCCGATTCGCTGCAGGGCTTCTTCTTCTTCTTCTTGCCAGCCGCTGCCGTCGTCTCCGCCTTGGCCGGAGCCTTCGCCTTGTAGCCACCCAGATTGAAGTACTCCCTCAGCCACCTCGCCATCTTCGTACCCGCTGTCCTAGATGAAAAAATCAGCCGGGGCTGTCCGTGGGTGCAGCAGCGAACCGTCCCGTCCAGTCCCCACCCCGACCTGTCCTGTCCCGCCCCGGGCCCTCGGCGCTCCCTCCCCCCAGGCCCCGTAGCTCGATGCCCCTCCACCACACTCCCTCTATCCCATCGGGAACAGCACTCCTTTTATTACTTCATGGTTTTCTTCCAACACCTCGTCCTCCAACTTTCAGCTGCTGCCGTCGGATTTAGGAACACAATTATTTTCTACTTCTCAACTTCCTGAACTCGCTGCCAAGCCCCAAACCCCACAGCCCGCATTCTGGTGCTTATGGCCAATCGCTCCGCACTAACTCGCCTTCTCTCCGCCTTCACTGCTCGCACTTTGGCCAATGGCTCAGCGCTAACCTGCCGTTCCCCTTGGCCAATCAGTCCCGCTAACTCAGCGCTCCCCGTCTTCGTCGCTCACTCTCCAGCACCTTGCTCACGGTAGCTCAGCGCTCCCTGCCTTCGTCGCTCACTCTCCAGCACCTTGCTCACGGTAGCTCAGCGCTCCCCGCGTTTCCAACCAACCAGCGCCACACTCCACTTTCTTACATCCCCGGCCCCGCTGGTTTGCCTTCGCTCACCGCACATCGGGCGTAGCTGCTTGTGGAAGTGAAAGGAATGTGATGTGTTCTGTCTGTGTACATTCACAAACATCATTTGGGATTTTTTTGGTGGGGAATTTTCAATGGAGAAGGGAATTGTTACTGATTGAATCATGTTGGGTTACTTCAATGCAGGACGTGTATTTATTTCCCAACATCTGCGAGGTAGCGCTATTGGGACAAGAGCGCATTTACGTTTCGTTTGCCAACATACCTGTGAGTCCTGTTCGGAGATAGGATAGTCTTTTAGGTTGAGTTCGTACAAGAAGTGCAAGATCTTTTGTACGTGGAGGTGGAGTTGAATTATTTTTGCTATCATTTTCAGTAAAAATCCTGTAGTTAATTGCTTAATGTTTTAGAGTGGCAAGTATCCCAAAGTTCCAATATTTTAGTTTTACTTTGAAGATCTATTATCAATATGAAGGCTCTTGAAAAGAAATGAATTTTATCAGATTAGGAATATTTTGTGTATTTGCAGTTTTCATTTCTGCAAATAAGTACGAGCTGGAAACGGGAGCAAAACCTACTTTACATAAAGGTGTATTATCATTTCAAGTCGTCACTTTTCACTGTCATTTCGACCATAACTGCTGTACAGTACACAGTAAAAATGAGACGTTTTTCAGGACCATGGTGCTACATGAACAATACAAAAACTACACTGAACTACGTAAAACAACACAAAAACTACACGAGACTACAGACCTACCCAGGACTGCATAAAGTGCACAAAACAGTGCAGACATTACAATAAATAATAAACAAGACAATAGGCACAGTAGAGGGCAGTAGGTTGGTGTCAGTCCAGACTCTGGATTTTGAAGAGTCTGATGACTTGGGGAGAAGAAACTGTTACATAGTCTGGTCGTGAGAGCCTAAATACTTCGGTGCCTTTTGCCAGATGGCAGGAGGGAGAAGAGTTTGTATGAGGGGTGCGTGGGGTCCTTCATAATGCTGTCCCGATTTGGTCCCGATGTTGATGATAAGCCCAGCGCTTGCTGCTCGTTGCGATTTCTCTGTGTGAATATTAGTTTTTTGGAGATACTGTGCTGGAGTTTTCATCCATGAACTAAAGAAGCAGCTTGTGATGAGAAACGTTTGGGGGGGGGGGCGGGAGAATGCAGTGGAAACTTTGATGTGCCAATCTCGTGGACTGCTTGATCCTAGATATTATCATCATCATCAGGTGCCGTGCCCAGTTTGAGCTTTGACTGCCATGGCCCACACACTCTTGTTTCGGGTCAAGTGGATCAATTCATTGGTATTCATTTCCAGTTCTCTAGCTGCTGTCTCCATCATCATTTGTCTTTGTCTTCCTCTTGCTTTCTTCCCTTCAATCTTTCCCATAATTACCATGCATTCTAACTCCTCTTTCCTAGTCACATGTCTAATGAAGTTACGTTGCCTTTTCATGATCTCATACATTATTTCTCTTTTTGTGTTTGCTCTGTTCATAACATCCTCCTTAGATATTTGTTTTGTCCATGATATTCTTTGCATCCTCCTCAAAAACCACATCCCTGCTGTTTCAATTCGTTTCCTCATGTTACTAGAAATTGTCCAACATTCTGAGCCATATAACATAACTGGATAACGTAATATTTCAGTACTCTGAGGTGGGTTGTCGTGCCTAGTTTAGTGTTGGTTAGTATACTCTTGAACAACCAAAGAATGGATGCAAATCTCAAGATATTGTTATTGTCATGGGAGATCTAAATGCTAAAGTAGGACAAGGTGCTGATGGAAGTACCATAGGAAAATTTGGACTATGGGAAAGAAATGAAAGAGGTGAGAAATGGGTAGAATGGTGCAAGATGAATAATCAGGTCATAATGAATACCTACTTTAAAAACCATCCATGACGCTTATGGACTTGGAAAAGTCCAGGTTATAACACTAGAAATCAAATTGACTTTATTACTATAAACTAAAGATTTAGAAACTCAGTGACTCAGTGCAGAACATATCCAGGTGCAGACTGTAATAGTGATCATAACCCAGTAGTATGTCCTGTAATAGTAAAACTTAAAAAACTGAAGAAGCAAAAACCTGAACAATCCCTTGACTACTTGCAATTAATTAAAGAAGAAAACTTAAGACAAATATTTACAATTGAAGTAAGGAATAGATTTCAAAGTCTAGAAATAGAAACTGCTGAAGATGATAGCAATCATGTAGAAATGAAATTTAACTCTCTAAAGGATGCCTTGGTAGAATCAGCAAAGTCAGTGATTCGTAAAACAGAAAGAAAAACACAAAGAATAAATGGATGACAGATGAAATCAAAAATTTAATGGAAGAAAGGAGATGGAAGAAAGCAAATCCTATAGAATATAAGTCCTTAGATTAAAAAAGTTAAAAGTTTATGTCAAAAAGCCAAAGAAGAATGGTTAAACTAGGAATGTGAGCAAAAGAAAGAATCCCTATTACTGATCAAAAAGGTTACATCAACAAGTCAAGAATATCACTGGTAAAAAGCTCCTGTGTTCTTCAGTTGGATGTTTGAAAGCAAAGGATTGTACCATTATCATAGAAAAAGATGAGATTATGAACAGATGGACTGAGTATTTTCAGGAATTGTTTGAAGATGATTGAGGTGAAAAACCAGAAATTAAGAAAAACATTGAAGGTCCAAGTATTTTAAAATCTGAAGTTTGTAATGCATTAAATAAGATGAAGAAAGGAAAGGCAGCAGGTCCTGATGAATTAGTAATAGAAAAAATTATCGCCCTTGAAGATTATGGAATTGAAAAACTTACTGATTTAATCAGTGACATTTATGAGACTGGAATAATACCAGAAGAGATGAAAAAATCAGTATTTATCACTCTTCTTAGAATTTATCTATATCCTCATTTGTTCCATCTGTTGTTGGTGCATCTACCTGTATAATTGCTAAATCAAACGGTTGTCCTCTGAATCTAACAAGGAGCACTCTTTCTGATATTGCCCAATGTCTTAAAACACTTTTTGCCATGTTTTCATCCATAAGAATTCTTACTCCATTGGTATGGGATGTTCCACAAGAATAAATTAGTGTTTTATTTCTATTCTGACATATTCCAGTGCCTATCCAACAAACTTCGCTAATTCCCATGATGTTAATCTTCAGTCTTTCTATTTCATTTGTCACATTGTCCAATCTTCCTGTTTGATATAGGGTTCTTGCATTCCAAGTGGCAATAATTTTCTTTTGTTTTACTTGAGTTTTATGAGCAGTAGCTTGATGACGGTCGGGGATCCCCTGCTGATCAGAATCAACCCTACCGAGTGAAGCATCTTCAGAATTGTCTTGAAGATCCTCTTGACGCTGTTGTTGTGTGATACACTTTGTGAGTTTGACCATGATTTTCTTAGCAAATAGATTCTAGGAAACCTAGTATCTAGCAATGGTGGTTTGCTTTTGCCTTCTGTTGGGCGAACTGAAGAAATCGCCATTTCTCTTCCCAAATGTTCATCCGCCTGTACTATAGCCGTTGTCATTTGAGGTCGTAGGTCATCCGCCTTCTCTGTCATAAGTTCTGTTACTGAACCTGCCGGATCTGCCGTTGGCCTTCGCTCATATCCTGGGCAGGAACCCTTCCAGGTGCTACCGTTCCGGGTCAGTGCAGCCCTGGGAGCAATGAATGACTAAGGGGTAACTCCACTTTCCCCAAAACTCTGAAAGTCCCCAATTAGAGCCTCATCACCGGTTGCTGTTTAGAGTCATACCCAGGACAACTGGATAATATAGTGTATGCTATAGAGGCACATGCGAGATATTGCATAAACCCTTACACAAAAAAAACAGAAAACTCTCAAAATTCAAACAACATCTGTGACCCCTTCATCAGAACTGGGAATAGAGGAAGACAAGTTGGCTTTCAGTTGTCAGGTGGGTGAGGGAGAGATGTGCCAAACAAAGACAATACTTCTGATGGGATGATACCAGATGGTTTACTGGAGCAGTTAAGGAGACATTAGGATAACTTATATGGGCTGACCAAAAAACAAATGCAGGTGACTGCAATGCAGATTACCTGGTTTTATTACCATTCACCATCCCGTTCTCACTCTGACAATTCAGTCTGCACTGATACAATGAGGATCAATTCAGGCTTGAGGAACAGTCACTTTCTTTCTGTCTGGGCACATTGCACCATTACTTCCCCCACCCCACCCCACACCTCTGGATTAGGTATCGAGTTCTGGAGTTGTCAGTAACTTGGTCTATCTTTCAGTCTGTATCAGAACTGGCTATTTGCACGTGTCATCATTTTGACTTGCTTTTTCATTTTCTGTTGGCAGAGTCTGGCCTGTCCCACAGCCGCATTATTAGCAGCATGTTGCACAAATAATGAGAAGATATCTGATCCTAGCTGGTACAGAGCTAGCACTTCACATTTCTTGGTCCCAAGCTATCAAACATTTCCTTCGACACATTCTAAGAGCACCAGTTTCAAGGACACTGTGATCAGACTTTTGAACAAACCTCTCATATGATAAAAGAGTTTCCGATCTCCCTCATCGTGACCTTTGAACTTAATTTGTCTGCCTACACTGCACTTCCTTTATAAATGCAACATTATATTCTGCATTCTTTATTTGTTACCAAGATATAATTATATGTGGACTGATCTGTTTGGATGACACACAAACAAAAGCTTTTCGCTGTACCTTGGTGCATGTGACAATAATAAACCACTACAGGTTTCCCCCGCCATCCAAAGGTAGAGCCTTCCTATGAAGCGGTTTGTAAGCCGAAATGTCGTTAAGTGAAGAAGCAATTACCATTTATTTATATGGGAAAATTTTGTGAGCGTTCACAGACTCAAAAATAACCTACCAAATCATGCCAAATAACACATAAGACCTAAAATAACAGTAACATATAGTAAAAGCAGGAATGATATAATAAATACACAGCCTATATAAAGTAGAAATACTTTTCCACAATCATTACTGAACTGTTCTCCGTAGCGAAAATCTCACGCAAGCGCTGTTGGCAAGAGCACTCTGTCCAGTAACCTTTAAGCTATGAAGCTGCCAAATCATACCAAATAACACGTAAAAATACACAGCCAATATAAAGTAGAAATAATGTATGTACAGTGTAGTATCACTTACGGAAATCAGGAAGATAGCTTGCCGAGCACACTGATGGTGGTGTGTTAGACTATGTCATCGCAGGTTGGGTGGTGCAGTGGCTCCCACCCTCCAGGCCGCCGAGCGATGCATTGCCGTGAAGCATGCAGGAATGCAGCGGTAGCCGGGAAAGCACACAGCACATCTTTAAGAAAAAAGCCGAAATAAACAAGCTAATTAATTAGGTGCCGCCTGACATGTAATTGTCAGCCCAGATCAGTGCCGATTTCCGATTACGTCGTCTCTGATCTGGGCTGACAATTACGTGTCGGGCAGCACCTAATTAATTAGTATGTTTATTATGGCTTTTTTCTTAAAGATGTGGGGTGTGCCTCCCGGCTACTGCTGCATTCTCTGCGAATTGGTATCTGTCTGTGGCCTGGGGGTTGGGGTGGTGGGTCACTAGGGGGTCATCCCGTCATCGTCTGTTTCCATTAGAGCAGGCAGCTCATCTTCTTCTATCTCTGCCCACCTCGATGTCGAAGGTCGAGGTTCGTCGTCTGCTGTGGCTGATGTGGAAGGCTCGCTTGACTGCTGAGCCTCGCGCATTTTTCTATCACACAGTTCTTTGTAAGGACTCAAACCATCCTGCAAATATCCCCTAAACCTACGTACCCTTTCAAAATTAAAGTCGTACTTTATCATTACTCATTCAGTTTCGATTGTTATCCTTTTTTCTTCCAATTGCATCAGCTCTTCATCTGTCAGTTCTTGGTCATGGGATGCCAAAATCTCTTCAACATCATGTTCGTCAGCTTCCACAAGCCAAACTCACGTTGTCCTTGCTTCGTTCACCACGATAAAAACGCTTAATTATGCCTAGTTTTACGCTAAGTGTAACACCATTACGAGCTCTTTCAGGCTTTTCCAATACCTTAGAACTCATCTTGCAAATGGCTGCTCACAGGCTCATGTTTAAGCAATGCTGGCAAGAATCCGGGGGAGAGTGGCTGCTCGGGGCATGCACTGCCTTTTATCGCGTGCTGATTTTTTTTCGTAACAGTGAAAACACCTTCTGAAAGTGAAAACAGGGTACTAATGTAGGTCTTTCGTAACAGTGAGGTTTCATAAAGCGAACGTTCAAAAAGCGGGGGACACCTGTACCTATATTCACCCCTCACCCTCTCTGCTACTAAAAACTTATTTGTTTTCTCCCTTTCCCAGTTCCGATGAAGGATCCTGTTTATGAAATGTTAAATGTTTCTCTTGCCATTGATGCTGCTTGACCTGCCGAGCTTTCCAGTGTTGTTTTGTTTTGTAATTGGTTCAGATTTCTTGAATCTACCATCTTTTTTTGTTTATTTGTATTAAATATTGACTTGTAGATGGTAGAACAGCTTTGAAATTAGGGAGGAGCCTTTAGCCAGTTCCATTATTAACAGTATTAATGTGAATGGTCATTTAAATCTCTGGGAGATGTTGGGCAAGTTGGCAACAGTAACACTGTAAAGAATGGTAGTTGGACTCTCTTGTGAGAGGTGGTTTGCGCTCTGGCAGTAGTGTCAAAGAAGTTACTCACTAATTATCAACTTCAGTCTCATTACAAGTTCAAAGTAAAACTTACTATCAGAGTACATACAAGCTACTGCATACAATCCTCAGATTCTTTTTCTGTCAGTATGCTTAGCAAATTATTGAACAGTAACTGTAAGCAGGATCGATGAACACAACTGTGCAAATGCAAATATAAATAAACAGCATAAATAACGAGAGAATGAAATAACAAGATAAAGAATCCTGAAAGTGAAACTATCGGCCGTGGGAACACCAGAAGTAGAATTAGTGTAGTTATCCCCCTTTGTTCCAGAGCCTGATGGTTGGGGGATAGTAACTGTTCTTGAACCTGGTGGTGCAAGTCCTGAGGCACTTGATGGCAACAGTGAGAAAGGAGCCTGGCCTGGGTGGTGAGGACGGATTTGATGACGGATACTGCTTTTCTACGGTTTCATGTAGAAGTGCTCAATGGTTGGGAGGGTTTTACCCGTGATGTACTGGGCTAAATCCACTACATTTTGTAGGGTTTTCCTCTCAAAGGCATTAAGCAGTGACTTTATCTTAAATCTTTCTTTTGGATTTCAGCTGAAGCATTTATATGGATAGGAACAATAACAGTGATTAAAATCTTATGTGCAATATTTGTCTCACCAGCTTCAAATATGAGGTGTAAAATAGATTTCTTACATGAAACTAAGTTTATTGAGACTACACTTCATAAACACTGGGAACAGTATTTTAAAGCACTTGTTGATCATTAACATATGACTGATGGCTATTTCATATGCTATGATCGTAGAGATATTGGCCAGATCTAAAAATAAAAAGCAGCATATTCCAGTAGAGCCAAATATCCTGTTTCTTTGCTGTGTTTTCTAAGGTGCTGCCTTGCTGCTAAATTGCAATAGTTAATATCCTGTGTTTTTCTTTCAAGAAATTGCTATACTTACACTAAGGTTTCATTACATTTGTTTTAGACAGTGAAGTACAGTGACTAACTTTTTAAAAAATGTCATAATTCTAATTAAGCTCTTGCTTAGAATAAACAATTCAATGTTTAGAGTGTCTATTCTTCAATGTGAACTGGAAGTTCCTAAAATATAAAATGTCAGCCTTGATTCATTTTCTTTTTTGGAAACATTGTGTTTCACTTAGACCTTTTAATTAATCTGTCTACATAATTTCCATTCTCAATTTTATTCCTGTTAATTTCTCAATGATTTAATATTCCCCATTTACCTTGTTGAACATCAAGCTCCTTGGTGTGCTTATATCAACTCACATATTCTGCAAGTGTATGCGTAAACTATTTAAAAACTATACTTTCAGTAACATTTAAATGAAAGGGTATGATGGGTGTGCTAATTAGACCATAAGATATAGGAGCAGAATTAGGCCATTTAGCCCATTGAGTCTGCTCCACCGTTCCATCATGGCTGATTCTGGATCCCACTCAACCCCATACATCTGCCTTCTTGTTGTATCCTTTGATGCCCTGACCGATCAGGAAACGATCAACTTCTGCCTTAAATATACGCATGGACTTGGCCTCCACCACAGTCTGGGGCAGAGCATTTCACAGATTTACTACTCTCTGGCTAAAAAAAAAAATTCCTCCTTACCTCTGTTCTAAAAGGTCACCCCTCAATTCTGGATGCCCCCACCATAGGAAACATCCTCTCCATATCCACCGTATCTAGTCTTTTCAACATTTGGTAGGTTCCGATGATATCCCCACACATTCTTCTAAATTCCAGTGAGCACAGGTTGCCCAACGCTCCTTATATGTTAACCCTTTCATTCCCAGAATCATCCTTGTGAACCTGTTCTGGACTCTCTATCTAACGATAACACATCCTTTCTGAGATATTGGGCCCAAAAATGTTGCTAATACTCCAAGTGTGGCCTGACTTGTGTCGTATAAAGGCTCTGCATTGTCCCTTTGTCTTTATATACTATTCCCCTTGAAATGAATCAACCTGGACTCAACCTGTAAATGAACCTTTGGGAGTCTTGCACGAAGACTCCTAAGTCCCTCTGCACCTCCAATGTTTGAACCTTCTCTCCATTTAGATAATAGTCTGCACTATTGTTCCTTCTACCAAAATGCATTATCAGTCATTTCCCAACACTGCATTCCATCTGTCACTTTTTCACCCATTCTTCCAATTTGTCTAAGTCCTGTCGTAATCGCATTGCTTCCTCAGCTCTACCTACCCCTCCACCTATCTTTGTATCACCCGCAAACTTTGCCACAAAGCCATTAATTCCATTATCTGAATTACTGGCATACAATGTGAAAAATAGTGGTCCAAATACTGACCCCTGAGGAACAGCACTAGTCACCAGCAACCAACCCGATATGACCCCTTTTATTCCCACTGGCCGCCTCCTGCCTGTCAGCCATTCTGGGCTATCCGTGCCAGTATCTTTCCCGTAATGCCATTGAATTTTATCTTGTTAAGCAGTCTCATCTAAGGTACCTTATCAAACACCTTATGAAAATCCAAGTAAATGACATCCACTGCCTCTCCTTTGTCCACCCTGCTTGTTACTTCCTCAAAGAACTCAGGTAATGTTTGTCAGGCAAGATTTCCCTTTACAGACACCATGCTGACTTTGACTTATTTTATCATTAACCTCCAAGTACCTTGAAACCGCATCCTTAATAATAGACTCCAATATTTTCCCAACCACTGAGGTTAGACTAACAAGAGTAGGCCATTCACCCCATTGAACATGTCCTGCCATTCACTAAGATATTGGCTGATCCATTACCTCAGTACCACTTTCTAGCACTAACCCTGTGTGCTTTGATTATCCTAACATTTAGATCTCTGCCTGGAAAACATCTAGTAACTGAGCCTTCACAGCTTTTCTGGGCTGAAATTCCAACCATTTCCTTCCCCTGTGTGAAGAAGTTTCTTGTCACTATTCTGAATGGATGACATCTCATTTTGAGACTGTGCCCCCTCACTCTGGATATCCCAGCCAGAAAAACATCAGCTACGTGTCTACAATGTCACCCCAATCAAAACTTCTCTGCGTTTTCATTCTTCCAGACATGAGGGCATATTTGCAGTTTACTTCGTGTTACATATTCTGCTTTTACCTCCTCTCAACACCTACTAATTCCCGGGAATAAATACAGTATGTCCTTCTTGATCATCCTCAATCACAAATATATTCTTCATTGGGTAAAGACACCAGACATGTACGCAATCTTTCAGGAGAAGTGCCATAGTAGATAAATGGTGTCTAGACCATTGACCAAGAAAGACTAGTTTAAATTGAACCATGACAATGTAGGAATTTAACTTCAAGAACTTAAACAAATCAGAAATGTTAAAGAGAACCAGTAAGTGTAAAATTATAGAGTATTATTAATAATTAATCTGGTCCACTAGTATCTTTCGGGGAGAAAAAAAAACTGTCCTTATCCATTTTGGCTTATGTATGACTCCAGACTGCCCTCCTCCAATGCGTCTTAATTTCCTCAGGGTCAGATAATAGATTACATCAATATCTTTTGAATGAATGAAGAAAAGGTGAGAAAATGGTGCAGATGGTAGATCTGCTGCCTTGTAGTTCCAGAAATGCAGGTTCAATCCTGACCTCGGGCATTGTCTATGTGAAGTTTGCATGTGATCACGTGGATTTCACCTGGGTACCCTGGTTTCCTCCCACATCCCAAAGGTGCAGATTGGTAGGTTAATTGACACTCAATGTTTATGTGAGTGATAAATTTTGAGGGAGCTGATGAGAATGTGTGGAGAATGAAAAATTAGCTTAATATAGGATTAGTGGAAATGATCGGCATGGAGGCAGTGTGACAAAAGCCCTGCTTTAGCACTGTATTTCCTCATGACCAATGAGGTTATTCCCCCCTCCCCAACAAAATCTGGACCAGAGTTAAAAGTGATAGTAATTTTTTCATGTAACTCAGAGGAACAACCAACCCAACAAAGGGAACTGATACATGTTCCCTGTTTTAGAAACATAGAAACATAGAAAATAGGTCCAGGAGTAAGCCATTCGGCCCTTCGAGCCTGCACTGCCATTCAGTATGATCATGGCTGATCATCCAACTCAGAACTCTGCACCAGCCTTCCCTCCATACCCCCTGATTCCTTTAGCCACAAGGGCCATATCTAACTCCCTCTTAAATATAGCCAATGAACTGGCCTCAACTGTTTCCTGTGGCAGAGAATTCCACAGATTCACCACTGTCTGTGTGAAGAAGTTTTTCCTAATCTCGGTCCTAAAAGGCTTCCCCTTTATCCTCAAACTGTGACCCCTCATTCTGGACTTCCCCAACATCGGGAACAATCTTCCTGCATCTAGCCTGTCCAATCCCTTTAGGATTTTATACGTTTCAATCAGATCCCCCCTCAATCTTCTAAATTCCAACGAGTATAAACCTAGTTCATCCAGTCTTTCATCATATGAAAGTCTTGCCATCCCAGGAATCAATCTGGTGAACCTTCTTTGTACTCCCTCTATGGCAAGGATGTCTGTCCTCAGATTAGGGGACCAAAACTGCACACAATACTCCAGGTGTGGTCTCACCAAGGCCTTGTACAACTGCAGTAGTACCTCCCTGCTCCTGTGCTCGAATCCTCTCGCTATAAATGCCAGCATACCATTCGCCTTTTTCACCGCCTGCTGTACCTGCATGCCCACTTTCAATGACTGGTGTATAATGACACCCAGGTCTCGTTGCACCTCCCCTTTTCCTAATCGGCCACCATTCAGATAATAATCTGTTTTCCTGTTTTTGCCACCAAAGTGGATAATTTCACATTTCTCCACATTAAATTGCATCTGCCATGAATTTGCCCACCCACCTAACCTATCCAAGTCACCCTGCATCCTCTTAGCATCCTCCTCACAGCTAACACTGCCGCCCAGCTTTGTGTCATCCGCAAACTTGGAGATGCTGCATTTAATTCCCTCATCCAAGTCATTAATATATATTGTAAACAACTGGGGTCCTAGCACTGAGCCTTGCGGTACCCCACTAGTCACTGCCTGCCATTCTGAAAAGGTCCCGTTTATTCCCACTCTTTGCTTCCTGTCTGCCAACCAATTCTCTATCCACATCAATACCTTACCCCCAATACCGTGTGCTTTAAGTTTGCACACTAATCTCCTGTGTGGGACCTTGTCAAAAGCCTTTTGAAAATCCAAATATACCACATCCACTGGTTCTCCCCTAGCCACTCTACTAGTTACATCCTCAAAAAATTCTATGGGATTCGTCAGACATGATTTTCCTTTCACAAATCCATGCTGACTTTGTCCGATGATTTCACCGCTTTCCAAATGTGCTGTTATCACATCTTTGATAACTGACTCTAGCAGTTTCCCCACCACCGATGTTAGGCTAACTGGTCTATAATTCCCTGGTTTCTCTCTCCCTCCTTTTTTAAAAAGTGGGGTTACATTAGCCACCCTCCAATCCTCAGGAACTAGTCCAGAATCTAACGAGTTTTGAAAAATTATCACTAATGCATCCACTATTTCTTGGGCTACTTCCTTAAGCACTCTGGGATGCAGATCATCTGGCCCTGGGGATTTATCTGCCTATAATCCCTTCAATTTACCTAACACCACTTCCCTACTAACATGTATTTCCTTCAGTTCCTCCATCTCACTGGACCCTCTGTCCCCTACTATTTCCGGAAGATTACTTATGTCCTCCTTAGTGAAGACAGAACCAAAGTAATTATTCAATTGGTCTGCCATGTCCTTGCTCCCCATAATCAATTCACCTGTTTCTGTCAGTAGGTGATCTACATTTGTCTTAAGCAATCTTTTTCTTTTCACATATCTATAAAAGCTTTTACAGTCAGTTTTTATGTTCCCTGCCAGTTTTCTCTCATAATCTTTTTTCCCCTTCCTAATTAAGCCCTTTGTCCTCCTCTGCTGAACTCTGAATTTCTCCCAGTCCTCAGGTGAGCCACTTTTTCTGGCTAATTTGTATGCTTCTTCTTTGGAATTGATACTATCCCTAATTTCCCTTGTCAGCCACGGGTGCACTACCTTCCTTGATTTATTCTTTTGCCAAACTGGGATGAACAATTGTTGTAGTTCATCCATGCGATCTTTAAATGCTTGCCATTGCATATCCACCGTCAACCCTTTAAGTGTCATTTGACAGTCTATCTTAGCTAATTCACGTCTCATACCTTCAAAGTTACCCTTCTTTAAGTTCAGAACCTTTGTTTCTGAATTAACTATGTCACTCTCCATCTTAATGAAGAATTCCACCATATTATGGTCACTCTTACCCAAGGGGCCTCTCACGACAAGATTGCTAATTAACCCTTCCTCATTGCTCAATACCCAGTCTAGAATAGCCTGCTCTCTAGTTGGTTCCTCGACATGTTGGTTCAAAAAACCATCCCGCATACATTCCAAGAAATCTTCTTCCTCAGCACCCCTACCAATTTGGTTCACCCAATCTACATGTAGATTGAAGTCACCCATTATAACTGCTATTCCTTTATTGCACACATTTCTAATTTCCTGTTTAATACCATCCCCAACCTCACTACTACTGTTAGGTGGCCTGTACACAACTCCCACCAGCGTTTTCTGCCCTTTAGTGTTATGCAGCTCTACTCATATCGATTCCACATCTTCCCGGCTTCTGTCCTTCCTGTCTATTGTGTTAATCTCCTCTCTAACCAGCAACGCCACCCCACTTCCTTTTCTTTCATGTCTATCCCTCCTGAATATTGAATATCCCTGAATGTTGAGCTCCCATCCTTGGTCACCCTGAAGCCATGTCTCTGTGATTCCAACTATATTATATTCATTAATAACAATCTGCACTTTTAATTTATCCACCTTGTTACGAATGCTCCTTGCATTGACACACAAAGCCTTCAGGCGCGCTTTTACAACTCTCTTAGCCCTTATACAATTGTGTTGAAAAGTAGCCCTTTTGGTACGGACAAGAGAAAACAAAATGTTTTTGTGAAACCTGTGATGTATTCTGGTGGTGGTTTGATTATTTGCAGAGGTAGGATTGCTGAGGAGAATGATGTAATTCCAAATTCAGTATTGGTCCCTTTTGACAAGGCATGCTCCAGGAGATTTGGAACTTGAATGATATGATGAAAATTGAGTTCATCAAAGTTTATCCCCAAAGTATGCCGTCCACTTTCATTATAGTGATCTGGAATCTTGCATTGTGCAGTATTTTTAAATCAGATCTGTGCTATAAACATTCAGAGATTCTATCTGCATATTTTGAGAGAATATTTTTGAGCACACTTTGTATTGTCAAGACTGACTACTTAAAGGCAGCAACGTAATCAATTTTTGAATCATTGAATCTAAATGTTAAAAAGATCACATGTAATAGCTTTACCCAGGGAATACTTTGATGATTTTCATGTCAAAATTACATTAACTTTTGAAATTTTCACTGTGCTACTTGTAAAGATTTGCACTTATTCCATATTTGGTTGATAGCAGATCTAGCAGATCTTAAAAATAACAAAGCACCAGTATGAATCATACATTTGTTAGTTACCCAATAAAAACACTTCCTAAATGTCTCACTGAACTATTTCATTAAATTATTCCAGAAAGGTAAAATTTAATGTTATTGAGTCTGAATGTATTCAGTAACCATGACATTACAACAAAATGCTTAAAGCAAATAATTGTGCAATGATATGTAGCATGTTCAATAGATGTTGTGCTTTCTCCTTACCAATTCATGTTGCGTGGATATCATGTTTTCAGGTAAGAAACTAGATCAAGTAAGTGGAATTTGATATGATAGGTATAACTGAAAAGGTTTTGAAAAATCCCATTAAATTATGAGATGCCAAACATTATGCTCCTCCATAGAGAAAAATAATGACTTTTCATTACGAGATAAATAATTATCTCTTGCAAGATAATGATTTGTTCCAATTGAAGTTGCATATTTAAATAGACCTTCGCCAGTGAAGTTTGGGCACCAAGTCGAGTCTCTGTGGTACATTGTCTGAGACACATGAGAAGGATGAGAAATCTTGCAGCAGAAACATTTACTGGATTCTTTAGCATTTCCAGTTTTCCCACGAAGATATAGACTCTTTCTGGGGTATGCCCCAGCAAATCCTTCATTGCCTTATTTGTATGAGCATTATTCAAGGTCGTACTTAGATCTAAGTTTTATTAAACCACACCTATTGTGAGTTATCTGGGACTGTATCTTTGAAACAAAAGGTTAACCTTGGAGACTGAACACCATAGAATTCCCAGGATTATACTGTCACACCAAATTACAATGAAACTACGGAAATTAGTGATACATTCTTTGAATATGGAAGATCAAGAAGGACATATGCTAAAAATTAGACCCAGATCTTTCATGAGTGTACTCAAGAAATGTTTCTATTTGCAGAAGGTGATGGATGTTTCAAAATCGCTTCCTCAAGTGGTAGAGATGCAATGTTAGTTTGAAGGATTAGTCCAGACACTATAATGCTAAAAACTGTTGTTACTCAGTGGAAAACCAGATCACTCTGCTTTGAGCAGATAAAGTTTATGGTAAGGTTTGCAAAAAATATTCAACATTATGGTGTGCTTGATAGAACACCTTCAAAAAATTACTGTTTTCTCAACTGAGTGAGTATATAACCAAAGGTCCTAGTTAAAAAATAATTAGCAGAAGGTAATTCTGGATACAGTACTATTCAAAAGTCTTAGGGGCTTACAGTGTATATAGCTAGGGTGCCTAAGAGTTTTGAATAGTACTGTATATGTCAATATGGAGTAGGAAGCGAGTTTGTAAATTTGGGGGAGCAAAGGATGTTGGGAATGGTGAGGGTGGGAGGGGTGTGGGACAGGTGGCAAAGAAGGAGTGCCAGGGAAGGGGGCTGTGCCACAAGTGCAGACACACCCACCTCTGAGACACCAGAGAATGTCATTTGATTGCAAACAATTGGTTTATTGATCATTACAGAATGTCTTTCTGGTGCTTTCTGCTCCCTCCCCTCTTCTCTGCCCTCTTCAAAACAATGTTTTCTCCTCTCCCTGTCCCCTTCCTACCCTCAGTCCACAATAGAGACCCGTATCAGATCAAGTTTATCGTCACTCACATATGTCGTGAGATCTGAATTTTTGCAGCAGCAGCAGCAGTACAGTGCAATAAGTAAAATTACTACAGTAATGTGCAAATGTTTTAGGTTCCTTAGCTATATACTGTATATGTGCCCAAGAGTTTTGCACAGTACTGTAAGCTTATTTAATTTCATAAGTAATTTAATTCTAGAAATCTCATTGAAGAATTATATATGATTTACACAGTGTAATTAGTGTAATAACTGAAAAATTTTCTGCACACCTTGCTCAGAGAAAAGTGTTATCCACCAAAAATAAACAGTATCACTTTTTCTTGGAAAAGGAGTGAATTTCAAATTGGCAAAATTTTCATACATACCAAAAGGTACAAGTAATCCTTTCTTCTCTAACATGTACATATGAGTGACATTCTTGTTGGAACGTGAATTCATTCTGCTGCTTAGATCATCTGTTTCCTCAGGCAGTGAGCCTCTTGCACCTGGTAGTCCCAGAAGTTTCCCATCCAAACACTAAGCAGGAGTCTATTTTATAAAATACTCATGGGAGAAATGAAAAGAATGTTCCCTTGTTCCCCATCTAGACATGGGTACTGATTTTATAATATTCTTCTCACCAGCATCATTCTATACTACTGTGGTTGGGAGATTCTGAGGCAGCACAGCCATGTTCATGCCATTGGCTTGTAATCCTGCAATGAACCACCACTATTGTCCTCCCTACAGGTCAGCTTGTGTCTGTCCAGCCCTGCGCATTGCTATGTGAAAGTCAAAAGGGACAAAGCGTCTGATTTCATGCTCTGCCACTTGAATGCACTGAATGGGAGTCAAGCTATTGTGTTCAGTTGATGGACCCAATGTAGCATATCATGCAATCAACATCTCCACCAGAAACAACCAATACTGAGTAAATAAAAAAGTTGTGCAGTTAAGAGTATTTCCTTAATATTTTCATTCAGTTTTTGTTACTTTTAATGTGCTTTCAATTAAAAGTATTTAAATTATTTGAGACTATTTTGACTTTGAGAATGTCTCTGAGTATTAGAGACATTTAAAATGGATCAATGGGTTTTGAAAGGACTGAACAATCAAAAGGGCATCAGGGAGCTCAGTGGTGGGCCTCAGCATTTCCTACCTGAGGCCCAGTTGTCAGTCACAGCCCACAGCTCTCTGCAGAAGGCTCAGGTATGGTTCATCGTCTGGGCAGGCTGGCTGGCTCTCAGTTAGCATGTTCAAAATCACATTGCTCCCTTTTTCCCCATCACCCACACTCCTGCCTTGCCCCTCTCGCCTGGGTACACCTATCACCCATCAGCTTGTACTCCTTCCCCTAATTATTCTGACTTCTGTTCACTTTCTTTCCAGTCCTAATGAAGGGTCTCAGCCTGAAATGTCGACTGTTCATTATCCTCCACCTATCCTGCCTGACTTGCTGAGTTTCTCCAGCATTTTGTGAGTGGATATAGAAATGTGGAATTGCTAAAGTACAACCCATGAATGTGTTGCACATTATTTGTAGAGCAACCAATTAGTCCCATTTCTCTGCCCCTCCCTATAGCCTTGCAAATTATTTACCATGAAATAATTATCCTGTTTCCCCTTTAATAGAATCTGTTCTCTCAGTTAGTGCACCCCAGACTATTGCATAAAAATACATCACTGTGCACCATGATATTCTAGATAATATACCGTGCAACTTAAATCTATACCTATGATGCCCCACTCACCAGTCTTCCTCAGTTTCCCCATCTAAACCTGTCAAGATTTTCTGCGCCCCATCCAAAATTGCTCCTCAACTATCCCAGATTCATTTATTTTCCTGCAAGCAAAGTCTTTCAAACATTACAACAGTCTGAATGAACATTTGTGCATCTTTTCCGAGGGCTTTTCATTTCTCCAGAAGCCAGTGGCCAGAAATAGTCAAGATACTCTCATCTGGGATCTAACGAAGGCTTGCTTTAGTACTCCCTGCCTCTGTTGACGAAGCCAGGATCTTGTATGTTTGTTAATTGGATTCTTGAACTGCCCTGCCATGTTCAAAGATTTATACACATGTAAACACATCCTAATGTTAAGTGAGGTTTATCTTTGTTCCCCATGTATTATATCTATGGAGTAAAATTAATGATTAAGCTAATTTTTGTGAATGGTAATTTCCCAGACATGGTTAAATCATGCACTTGGCATGTGATCAAATGCTTGTGATTAGAATGATAATAAAACGAACAATATTAGAATGTTTAGATCTTGTACAGAATTATAATGTGCTTACAAGAAATGAAATAATCCTTTTGGTCTAACTTGCCTATTGGATGTATTTATGCCTCATACATGTCACCCCTCATTTAAATCAAATACTCCTGTATTGCACTGAAAATTCATCTGACAAATGAAAGCATGATGCTAGATTAGTTCCAGCATGATTGAAGGAAAAGAAATCTTAAAAAGACACATTGAAAAGATTACACAGTTAAAGGTAGATTGCCATAGCAACACGAACATGTCTAGGCTTGGGTATAGGTTATTTTGAACACCTGCATAAGTAGTAGGCACAGAGAGAAAACAAGTTAAGTGTCAATTAATTGTAGGCTGAATTTGTAAGAAGCTATTGTTGACAAGTCACTGCCTCAAAGGCATGAGTATATATTATTAAAGCTGGAATCTAGAATGCATTAAAACACACCTCTGCCGCGACAGCTGCAGCTTTGCATCTTGCTTTCTGACGATGACATTCTTGTAGTGTCTTCTGACACATTTCACATTCTAGTTTTATGCTTATTCAAACTTATAGATTGCTTGTAATGATGAAATGCTGGCTTCAAGAGTAAGCCATGTTATGCACAGTTATCGCCATCCAAACACTGAGAATTTTACTGACCTATATTTGCCTCACCAGCAAATTGAAAAACATTACTTTCTGCCTTTTCATGTAAATCACAATTGATTTTGTAATCAATTGTGTCTGATACACAGTGCCTGCACTTGAATATGTTTTCAATGCAGTGGTCTCAAAGTGTTAAAACTTTTTGCAGGAATATTGGGTAGTTATTTATAGATCACTAATATTTTAAAAATGTTCCTGAAAGGCTTGTAAGTGCTTTCAGATTTGCTTTCAAATAATTGTGAGAAAATTAAGTTCAAACAACAGGAATTCTGCAGATGCTGGAAATTCAAGCAACACACATCAAAGTTGTTGGTGAACGCAGCAGGCCAGGCAGCATCTCTAGGAAGAGGTGCAGTCGACGTTTTAGGCCGAGACCCTTCGTCAGGGCTAACTGAAGGAAGAGTGAGTAAGGGATTTGAAAGTTGGAGGGGGAGGGGGAGATCCAAAATGATAGGAGAAGACAGGAGGGGGAGGGATGGAGCCAAGAGCTGGACAGGTGATAGGCAAAAGGGGATACGAGAGGATCATGGGACAGGAGGTCCGGGAAGAAAGACAAGGAGGGGGGGGACCCAGAGGATGGGTAAGAGGTATATTCAGAGGGACAGAGGGAGAAAAAGGAGAGTGAGAGAAAGAATGTGTGCATAAAAATAAGTAACAGATGGGGTACGAGGGGGAGGTGGGGCCTAGCGGAAGTTAGAGAAGTGGATGTTCATGCCATCAGGTTGGAGGCTACCCAGACGGAATATAAGGTGTTGTTCCTCCAACCTGAGTGTGGCTTCATCTTTACAGTAGAGGAGGCCGTGGATAGACATGTCAGAATGGGAATGGGATGTGGAATTAAAATGTGTGGCCACTGGGAGATCCTGCTTAAGCACATCTTTCCCTCCCCCCCTCTCTCTGCATTCTGCAGGGATCGCTCCCTACACAACTCCCTTGTCCATTTGTCCCCCCCATCCCTCCCCACTGATCCCCCTCCTGGCACTTATCCGTGTAAGTGGAACAAGTGCTACACATGCCCTTACACTTCCTCCCTTACCACCATTCAGGGCCCCAGACAGTCCTTCCAGGTGAGGCAACACTTCACCTGTGAGTCGACTGGGGTGATATACTGTGTCCGGTACTCCCGATGTAGCCTTTTATATATTGGCGAGACCCGACGCAGACTGGGAGACCGCTTTGCTGAACATCTACGCTCTGTCCGCCAGAGAAAGCAGGATCTCCCAGTGGCCACACATTTTAATTCCACATCCCATTCCCATTCTGACATGTCTATCCACGGCTTCCTCTACTGTAAAGATGAAGCCACACTCAGGTTGGAGGAACAACACCTTATATTCCGTCTGGGTAGCCTCCAACCTGATGGCATGAACATCGACTTCTCTAACTTCCGCTAGGCCCCACCTCCCCCTCGTACCCCATCTGTTACTTATTTTTATGCACACATTCTTCCTCTCACTCTCCTTTTTCTCCCTCTGTCCCTCTGAATATACCTCTTGCCCATCCTCTGGGTCCCCCCCACCCCTTGTCTTTCTTCCCAGACCTCCTGTCCCATGATCCTCTCGTATCCCCTTTTGCCAATCACCTGTCCAGCTCTTGGCTCCATCCCTCCCCCTCCTGTCTTCTCCTATCATTTTGGATCTTCCCCTCCCCCTCCAACTTTCAAATCTCTTACTCACTCTTCCTTCAGTTAGTCCTGACGAAGGGTCTCAGCCTGAAACGTCGACTGCACTTCTTCCTAGAGATGCTGCCTGGCCTGCTGCGTTCACCAGCAACTTTGATGTGTGTTGCTAGAAAATTAAGTTGTTGCTTTTGACCTTAGTGCTCCCAATGCAATCATACATAAATAGATTTACAGATAAAAGCAGAGAAAATTGGTTTAAAAGAAAACAAAACTGAAAGCGATCTAAATACATGCATCATTGGTAATGAGAGTGAAAATAATGAGACCAATGCAAATAAACTGATATGATCTAAAGCAACACACACAAAATGCTGCAGAAACTCAGCAGGTCAGGCAGCATCTACGGAGAAGAGTAATCAATCAACATTTTACACCAAGACCCTTCATCAGGACTCCTGATGAAGGATCCTGGCTCGAAATATTGACTGTTTACTCTTCTTCATAGATGCTGCCTGACCTGCTAGGTTCCACCGCCATTTTGTATGGGTTACTTTGGATTCCAGCATCTGCAGATTTTCTCCTGTGTGTGATATGATCTGATAGCATTTCCAGAGACATGATTGTAAAGTGGTCAGCATTGAGACGTAAATATTTCAGGATAGTTTTGGAAAAGGAGGCAGTGTAGCCAAAACAGTGAAAGGAGACATAGAATCTTAGCTCTAAAATTCAAGAAGTAGACTCATCTGGGATGGAACTAGAAAATGACAGAGGGACAGGAAACATTGATGAGAATTGTGTATGGACCTTCAAGCAGCACATGTAGCAAGTATATTATAAGTCATGCAGGACCTTACATGTTGACTGGAAAAACTAAATGAAGAGTGATAAATGTGGAAGATGAATTCATGGTATGCATAAAAGATATACAGTATAAACATTTTCAGGTCAATACGTTGATGATTTTTGATTGAGTATTGATGAGAACAGGTTAATTGAGTGTAGTGTAGTTAACTGGCCTCTACGGGACAGTAGTCATGATGTGATGGGGATTTTGTTGTTTGTAGGGTTGTTGCTGAGCCTGGAGGTTAGGTCGCAAACGTTTCAGAACCAGCCGATGTGACATCATCAGTGCACAACTGTGTGTTGTTTCTCTCATTTGCTTGCATTTATATTGGTTTGACTCCTGTTCTGATTGGTTGGCTGTCATGTTGGGCGCCAGTCTCTGCTGCGTCCCGGCCAACTGGATAGCTGAGTGATCTCCGCTGGTCCTTACCCTTGGTGATCGGTCATTGTGAGCATTGCTTCCTCGGGTGTCCACGGCTCACCTTTCGGCTCTGATCTACAAACCCCATTTCCAGAAAAGTTGGGGTATTTTCCAAAATGCAATAAAAACAAAAATCTGTGCTATGTTAATTCACGTGAACCATTATTTAACTGACAAAAGTACAAAGATAAGATTTTCAAAAGTTTTACTGACCAATTTAATTGTATTTTGTAAATATAGACAAATTTAGAATTTGATGGCTGCAAAACACTCAACAAAAGTTGGGACAGAGTTAAAATAAGATTGAAAAGTGCACAGAATGTTCAGGTAACACCGGTTTGGAAGACTCCACATTAAGCAGGCTAATTGGCAGCAGGTGAGGTATCATGACTGGGTATAAAAGTAGCGTCCATCAAAGGCTCAGTCTTTGCAAGCAAGGATGGGTCGTGGCTCACCCCTTTGTGCCAAAATTCATGAGAGAATTGTTAGTCAGTTCAAAAGGAACATTTCTCAACTCAAGATTGCAGAGAATTTAGGTCTTTCAACATCTACAGTACATAATATTGTGAAAAGATTCAGAGAATTCAGAGACATCTCAGTGCGTAAAGGGCAAGGTTGGAAACCACTGTTGAATGCACGTGATCTTCGAGCTCTCAGGTGGCACTGCCTAAGAAACCGTCATGCTACTGTGACAATTATAGCCACCTGGGCTCGGGACTACTTCGGAAAACCATTGTCACTCAACACAGTCCGTTGCAGCATCCAGAAATGCAACTTGAAACTGTATTACGCAAGTAGGAAGCCATACATCATCTCTATGCAGAAACGCCGGCGAGTTCTCTGGGCCCGAGCTCATCTCAGATGGACCGAAAGTCTGTGGAGCCGTGTGCTGTGATCAGATGAGTCCACATTTCAGCTAGGTTTCAGAAAAAACGGGCGTCGAGTTCTCCGTGCCAAAGATGAAAATGATCATCCAGATTGTTATCAGCGAAAGGTGCAAAAGCCAGCATCTATGATGGTATGGGGGTGTATCAGTGCCCACGGCATGGGTTAGTTGCATGTATGTGAAGGTACCGTTGACTCTGTGGCGTATATTAGGATTTTAGAGGGACATATGTTGCCATCAAGGCGACGTCTCTTCCCGGGACGTCTATGCTTATTTCAGCAGAACAATGCCAGACCACATTCTGCACGGGCTACAACAGCATGGCTTTGTAGACACAGAGTGCGTGTACTTGACTGGCCTGCTGCCAGTCCAGGTCTATCTCCTATTGAAAATATATGGCGTATCATGAAGAGGAGAATCAGACAACGGAGACCACGGACTGTTGAGCAGCTGAAGTCTTATATCAAGCAAGAATGGACAAAATTTCCAATTGCAAATCTACTATAATTAGTATCCTCAGTTCCAAAACGATTAAAAAGTGTTTTTAAAAGGAAAGGTGATGTAATACAATGGTAAACATGCCTCCGTCCCAACTTTTATTGAGTGTGTTGCAGCCATCAAATTCTAAATGTGTGTATGTTTACAGAATACAATTAAGTTGGTCAGTAAAACTATTGAAAATCTTTTCTTTGTACTTTTGTCAGTTAAATAAAGGTTCACGTGAATTAACGTATTACAGATTTTTGTTTTTATTGCATTTTGGAAAATATCCCAACTTTTCTGGAAATGGGGTTTGTATATAAAAATTTGTAAGTGATTTAGACAAGAATGAAATTAGGGTCTTAAATTTGGATAAAGGACACTACTAATGCATGAGACATGAGTTAGTTATGACAAATTGAGAAGTAGCCGCAAATGTTATACAGTAACAGTAAGCGAGCAATGGCTAACATTTGGAAAATTAATATGTTGTTTGCAAGTAATGTGCTCCTCTTTAGGCAAAATATCCAACAATATAATGATCTAGCACTGGGAAACGAGAAATTTAATATAATATTAGATCAAAGAAAAAGTAGTAAACCTAAGGAGTGGGAAAATTTCAGAATTCAGGAAACTAGGACTGAGCCATTTTAAGGAGAACAAAAAAGTAGAATTTGAGAACAGACTAACATTAAAACAGATATGGAAAAAAGAAAAGATTAATGTGTGTCCCTTACCTACTGAGACAGAAGAGTTATGTTGGGGAAAGGGGAAAGATAGAGAAATTAAACAATTATTTTGTATCATAGAACAGGCCTTGGGTGAACGAGGGGCAAAAATAAATTGGTCTTATGTAATAATAAAAAAAGGAGTAATTACTGGAACTGAAAGATGATGAATTTTCAGGACCAGGTGGCCAGCATTTTGAAGGTAGAAGGCTGTGGAGATCGTGGATGTCTTGTTTGTCATCTTCCATCATTCCTTAGATTTTCTAGTTTCATTGGAGGGCAATAAATTTCACTCCACTATTTAAGAAAGGAATAAGAAAGAAAAGAAGGTAACAACATATCAGTCAGTTTGACATCAGTATCAGGGAAAATGACGGCATCAATTATTAAGCAAATAACAACCCATGATTTATGTTTGATTTGTGTTTTTCTTGTGAATTCTGCTTATATGATTCTATGTGCCTGTGATGCTGCTGCAAATAAGTTTTGCATTGAACTTGTGCATGCACTTATCTCTGCATATGACAGTAAACTTGATTTTTGACCTTGCTTTCCTAAAGGTGCCGCAGAAGAGTATGAATCAAAATTAGAGCACAAGGTATTGGCAGAATTTGAGGCTTGGTTAAAGGAGAGAAAACCGAACAATAAAGTGGTAATTTTTAGTTAGGAGGCAACGACCATTTGGTAGCATTGAGGGTGCAAGTTTTCACTGTTTAATTCAGTGATTTGGATTACAGTAGTTGTTCTGGTGTAATATACAGTATCTCGGCTTGCTGATGATATAAAGATTCAAGATTGGTCAGTGTCTTTTCCTGTGCACAAGTGCACCTGACAATCCAGTTTTCGGTGCCATGATAGCATCGTGGTTAGCACGCTGCTACCAGAGCTTGGGGTGCTGGTGTTGGAGTTCGGAGTTTCATCCTGGCGTCCTCTGTAAGGAGTCTTCCTGTGGACTGTGTGGGTTTTCTCCGGCTGCTCCGGTTTGTTTCCTCAGTCCAAAGATGTACCGGTCATTGTAAATTGTCCTATGATTAGGCTAAATCCGAGGTTGCTGGGCGACGCGCTCGAAGGGCTGGAAAGGCCTATTCAATGTTCTTAAAAAAAAAAGTGTAAGGAGATCTGATGCAGCACAACTCCCCCCCCCCCCCCCCACAAAAGATAAAGCTTTTGAATTGAACCCGTAATAGCTTCCAAAGCTGCTTTGGTAGTCATAGTAATGTAATAGCCCGTCTAACAGTAGTATTTCAAAAGGTTGGAGAGAAAAGTAAGTAAATTACGAGCACCAGCAGAGAGCTGTTACTCCGTCAGCGGCCAGCAGGCAAATCTTAAGAACATGATAATAATAATTAATAAAAACACACAAGAAATATAAATTTATAAGATAGCTTCTATACATTGATTGTACATCCATAAATTAATGTTAGGCTGTACATATGGTGACTGACTGAAAATAACAAAGTAGTGGTGGAGTTAGTAGGTGGAAGTATTGATCATTCTTACTACTTGGGGAAAATAACTGTTTTTGTGTCTGGTGGTCCTGGAATGAATACTGCTCAGACTCCTCCCTGAGAGGAAGGTGACAGTCGATGAGCATGGTTTGTGAGATTTTTCATGATGTTACTGTCTCTTTTCTGGCACCTTTCTTTATATATGCTCTTGATGGTGGGTTTGCTGGTGCCACTGATGTGTTGAGCAGTTTTGATTAGCCCTTGAGGAGCCGTCCTGTCTGCCACAGTGCAATTTCCACGCCAAGCAGTAACATGGCTTGTTAGGAGGCTCTTTACCCTGCAGCTGTAGAATGACATGAGTATGGACCTCCAGCTGTCTTCAACCTTCTCAGATAATAGAGGCACTGGTGAGCTTTCTTGACTGTGTGGGATGTAGGTCCTGTGTGAGAAAATTCAGTGCTCAACTGACAGTGAATTGGAAAGGTCATGACAGCTGGTATATAAAGTGGAAATAATATGACATCATCTACTTATAAGAAAAATTTGTAACCCATTGGTGAAAATGGGTTAATAAATGGTTGACCCTTCAGTTTGAGCCTCTAACTAGTTTGAGACACCCCAGTTAAGGGAAATATCAACACTCGCCTCTACACTGTCAAGCTGCTTGGGTTGGACACTTTAATAGGATCATAACTTATTTTACTGAATTTGAGAAAGTGTAAGTGCCCATCCATCTAAGAGTGGATTGATGGACTTGTAGATAGAGCATGGAGTATTGTACAATGAGTGAGAGATGTTGGTAAGCAGAATGACACCTGAATGTCTTGGTACACAAATCACCAAAAGTTAGAAAGCTAGTATGGAAAGTGATTAGAAAGATAAATTGCATGTTTTCCTGTATTACTACAAGATTGGACATGTCTTGCTCCAATTATAAAGGGTTCAGGTGAGATTGCATCTGACTATTGCATACTGCTCTGGTCTCTCTAACAATGTGAAGGATGTAAGGAATAAAATCTTTGCAAAAAAATTTCATCAGATTAAATCCTGGTTTGGGAATTTGAATTTGTACATAAAGCAGACTAGGCCTATTTGTCTTCAAAAATATTGAGAGGTCAGCTCATTGAAATATGCAAAGGTTTTAAGAGGCTTTCTGGAATAGATGCAGAGTTGATGGTTCCCATTGTTCAGTTGCCTGCTACTAAGAATCACTATCTCAAAGCAGGTGGTCAGCCATTCATGCTAGAAGAGGGGAATTCTTTAATTCACCACCCCAGAAGGCTGTAGATATTTAGTTATTGATTAAGTTCCAAAGAGAGGTCTATCAAGCTTTGGATAAGAAGGTTACCAAAGTGTAGGGAGTCAGTACAGATAAATGGCACTGAAATAAAAGATAAGCCTTGATCTCATTTGATGCTAGAATAGGCAAGAGGGGCTGAATGGTCTACTTTTGGTTATGCTCTTGTCTACAGTTCCAACTCCATATGGTTTTTAGTTTTCAATTTCTGGTGTGTTAAATTATATAACATATAACCATATGACAATTACAGCACAGAAACAGGCCATCTCGGCCCTTCTAGTCCGTGCCGAACTCTTACTCTCACAATGTGTTTAGAAAAGGAATTATTTATGGTTTCTGTGCACTAGACTCTATCTATGAGGTGTAGTAGCTGGCATTAATGTAATTTCTTTTCAACCAAGTTGAGGTAACTTTGTTGGATAAGATAAACTAATATAGGAGAGGATAGTCTTAATTAGTGTCAACATTGGTCTAATTTTGGAACCTTTGAGAAATATAATAGAATTGCATAGGTGTTGCAGTTGAGCTCAAATTAATCATCTTCCCATTGTTACCCATAAAAAGTCGACACTAATGTTTAGTGGGCCCAATTGTAGTTTCTCCCAGGAATCAATAAACTTGAATAAAAATGAGCCTGGGGCTGTTCACAACACAGGTACTCTTATTATCCACCTACTTAGTTATGAGGGACCTCAGGAAACCTTTAAAATATTGAATGCTTTTAACATTAATTTAAGGTGTTTTGCTGTTGGAGGATAATAAAGAAAATCATTTCCAGTAAAATTAGTACTTTCGTTTATTATTCTCACAGATACTGAGGTACAGTTCATTTTGCATGTCGTCCATACAAATCATTTCATCACATCAGTACACTGAGGTAGTAAAAGAGAAAAGCAATAACGGAACACTGAATAAAGTGTCACAGTTACTGTGTTATTATGTGTGTACATAATAAAGAATTTAAGTTCCCAGTGTGCAATGAGGGTATTTCAGCCAGAATCAGAGGTGACATGGGTGAACATGGAGCGTGCGTAAAAGTGTGGAGCTAGAAGCCACCGTGACTGCCTCCTGTTGATAAATGTGCTAGTGTTTTTAACCACACAAGTTTGTCTTTGTTAAAGAACAAACATAACAAGGTGTCAGAAGTCATCGTGAGATCTAAGTATGAACCATAAATGAATACTATGGCCGACTAGGAAAGAGATGCTCGGTTCTAACGGAGAGAAGCTTTCTGCAGGACAGCACGCTGTCTCAAAGTTCACCAAGAAATTGAGCCAAAAAATCTCTTCAATGGATAAGCTAAATCTTCCTGCAGCTATGTAGTTTACTGGCAATCTAGTTGATAATTGGAAACACTTCAAACAGCGATTCAATATATATTTAGCCGCAAGCAGAGCCAGCGGGACAGAGGAAAATTTTTAAGTGTCTATTTTTCAACTTCTCACACTGAGTAAGTCCTGTGAGTTTTGGAGAATTAAGAGACCCAATTAGTTAAAGGCAGAATTGTCTGAGGAATCCTAGATAATGGACTTAGAGAAAGCCTGCTCTGTGAAAAAGATTTGACACTGGAAAAGGCTGTAGTGCAGTGGAGACCACACGAGCACGAGCTAAAGAGCTGCACAAGACAGAAACAACAGCGTATGCTGTGAAAACAGAGGCGCAGAACACTTGGCATTTCCCGAAGCAGCAGCATAGCAAAGAGGTAGGATTAAACAGCAAATGCAGCAAATGTGGAGGTAAGCAGCTCCCAAAGAAGTGTCCTAATTATGGAAAATCCTGCAATAATTAGGACAGGAGGAGTCGTTTTGCAAAGTGCTGCAAAGCTACCAAGAGAAAGGTGCACATATTTGCTGAAGAAGTGCAGGAAGTCTTTGTAGATTCTCTAGAGACTGCTGATGCTCGTAAAACAGAATGGATTGTTCCAGTGACTGTGAATGAGAGAGTAATTCCATTCAAGCTTGACACCAGAGCCCAGGTGAATCTGTTAAAGATTACAAGACTCTCAAAATAAAGAGCAGATGTGCTCAGTGAAGTTAAAGGTGACAAGCTATACTGGAGAGAATGTTCCAATAAAAAGGGGGCTTCATGCACAAGGAGTAGCACCTAAAGGCACAGCTACTAATTGTAGAAAAGAGATTACAGCCAATATTAGGTCTGAGTGCATGTGAAAAGCTCAGCCTGGTGAAAATAGTTTTCGTAGTGGCTTCACAGTCCAAAGATGACCACACTTCACTTATGGAAGAGTATGCAGATACCAGTGAGAAGCTTGGATGCTATCTGATGCAACTCGAGAAACATAACAGCATCCATGAGAGATCTAGGGAGGTTGTGCAAGAGAAGCGCAAGAACTCCACCTCCCATAGACATCTGTACCAGCTACACCAGCATTACAGTCAGAATGCCAATGCTGAACAGTGATCATGATGATGAAGTTGCTGGTCTTGCTTCCACATCATGCAGTTGTGGCTCAAAATCTGTGTCTCATTGACTTCCAGTTAAAGACTGGAAATCAAGAATATCTCCACAATCCTCTCCAAAGTTGAAGAGGAAAAGCAAAAAGGAAAATGGGGAGACCATATAGACCTAAAGGTCAGAACAACTACAACAGTTCAACACGTACCAATAGGAGGAGTTGCTATCTATGATATGCAACCAACAGAAGGAGCTCTGTGAATTGAGACAGAATCAGATGGAATTCATTCAAAGACTCACTGATCACATGGATGTAGTTAAGGAAAGTGGAGCAAGTTATGGCCACCCACCAAGAACAAGAACAGAGACAAACAGATAGGATCTTGACAAAAAGATGTGAAAGAAATGGACGCGTAGATTGGAGTTCTCAAAAGGACACTGCTATTCATGCAGCAAGTGCAAGAAAGACATCTGTGGAAACAAATGGTAGTCTAAAAGGGGTCATTAAGCCACCACAGTGGCGGATTGAAAGTATAGGAGTGAATAAGGAACTATAGTGGCTCACTACAATTGAAGTTAATGTAAATATCTCTGTTGGAAAGCATGATTGTTTTTTACAGGTTTATGGGGGCATAGTATTGTGTTTGTTTTTTTCTTTAAAGGGGGAAGATGTGTTATTATGTGTGTACATAATAAAGAACTTCAGTTCCCAGTGTGCAACATGGGTTGTTCACCCAAAACCAGAGGTGACATTGGTGAACAGAGAGCGCATGCATGAGTATGGAGCTAGAAGCTATCATGACTGTCTCCTCTTAATAAATGTGCTAGCTTTTTTACCTATGCAAGTTTGTCTTTGTTAAATATAACATAACAAACATAACAATGAACTGAGAAAGAACAGTGCAGGCAAATAATAATGTGCAAAGAAATAAGGAAGTACTAAGGTTGACTGTGAGTTCAAGAGTCCATCTCTGGATCTCTTTTCAATAGCCTTGTAACAGTAGATTAGAAAGGGTCCTTGAATCTGTTGGTATCTGAATTCAGGCTTTTGTACTTAGGATTAACATTCCCTCTCCCATAACTCTCCAATTTTCTTTCATCCATGTGTCTAGCTAAGAGCTTTTTAAATGTCCCTAATGTATCTGCTTCTAGCACTATCTTTGGCAGTTATTCTATGCACCAATCACTCACTGTGTAAAAAAAAAAGAAAACTACCTCTAACATCCCCCTTATACTTTCCTCCAATCACCTTAAAAGTATGTCCTTTCACATAGCAACTGCCACTCTTGGAAAAAGGTTCAGGCTCTCCACTCTGTCTATGCCTCATCACCTTATACACCTCCAAGTCATCTCTTATCATTGCTCCAGAAAGAAAAGTCTTTACTTAACCTTATCTCGTAAAATATGTTCTCTTATTTAAGGTAGCATCCTGGTAAATCTCCGCACCCTCTCTAAAGTTTCCACATCCTTCCTATAATGAGGCATGGTACATTCATTTAGGATCCTCTCCACTGTGCACCTGTGGAAATTTATCAAAGTTTTAGGTGATATGCTGAATCTAGGAAAACTTCTAAGAAAGTAGAGGAGAGAAAGATCCTCTGATGTCATGACGCCAAGGAATTTAATGTCACTGACACTCTTCACTTTCAATCCCCTATTAAGGACAGGCTCATGGGCCTCCAGCTTCTTCTTCCTGATCAGCTCTTTGGTTTTGCTGATGTTGAGTGAGAGATTGTTATTGTGGGACCACTCAGCCAGACCTCCAATCTCCCTCCTATATGCCGATTCATCACAATCTTCGATTTGACCGGCAACAGTGGTGTCATTGGAGCTGAACTTCGCTGCGCAATCATAAGTGGTGCACCTGTGCTGATGCTGTTTCTAGAGGAGATGTTGCTGCCAACCCAAATTTACTGGGGTTCGCAAGTGAGGAAATTGAGAATCCAGTTATACAGAGAGGTATCGAGGCCCAGGACTTAAAGCTTAGTAATTAGTTTTGAGGGGATGACAGTTTTGAATGCTGAGTTATAGTCAATGAAGAGGATCCTGGTGTATGCATTTTCATTGTGCAGGTGTTCCAGTGCAGAGTGAAGGGCCAATGAAATGGCACCTGCTGTTGATTGTTGGCAAATTGAGGTGGATCAAGGTAAATCTTCAGTCTAGAGTTGATTTGCTTCGAGACCAATCTCTCAAAGCACTTCATCATCATGGATGTAAGTGCTACTGGATAATAGTCATTGTGACAGGTTACCAATTTCTTCTTGGGTACCAGTATGATTGAAACCTGCTTGAAACAGGTGGGTGCTTCAGACTGTCAAGGTGATGTTTGTCAATCACTCCAGCTAGTTGATTAGCACAGGTCTTCATTGCTTGGTCAGATATACCGTCTGGGCCAAATGGTTTCCGTAAATTTAACTTCCTAAAGGCTGCTCTCACATCGGCCTCAGACACTGAAATCATAGGATAGCAACACACATCAATGTTGCTGGTGAACACAGCAGGCCAGGCAACATCTCTAGGGAGAGGTACAGTCGGCGTTTCGGGCCGAGACCCCTCGTCAGGACTAACTGAAGGAAGAGCTAGTAAGAGATTTGAAAGTGGGAGGGGAAGGGGGAAGATCCAAAATGATAGGAGAAGACAGGAGGGGGAGAGATGGAGCTAAGAGCTGGACAGGTGATTGGCAAAAGGGATATGAGAGGATCATGGGACAGGAGGCCCAGGGAGTAGGAAAAAGGGGAGGGGGGAAAACCCAGAGGATGGGCAAGGGGTATAGTCAGAGGGACAGAGTTGAGGGCTGTGTAGGTTAGTGATGGTGCCTCCAAATTCTGTCGGTCAAAATGAATATAAAAGGCATTGAGCTTATCTGGGAGTGGAACCTTGTTGTCATTTATGTTTCTTTGTTTTGCTTTATAGGAGGCGATGGCAGTGAAACACTTCCACGGTGTCTAGCAGCCTTCAGATTCAGATTTAGTCAGGAATTGCTACTTTGCATGTGAGATGGATTTCTGGAGGTCAAACCTGGACTTCTTTACTTTCCTGGATCACCAATCCTGAATGGCACCTATCTAGCCCTCGGCAGATTTTAAATTTCTTGGTTCATCCAGGGCTTCTGGTTGGGGAAGACTCTGAATGATTTTGTGAAAACACACTGATCTGCAAGTGTATAATATCTGTGACAACCATGGTGTATTCATTCATTTCCTCTGATAAGTCCTTGAATGTGGCCCAGTGCACTGACTTGAAGCTGCTACTCTGACTCCCATGATCACCTCATTTTCGTTTCCTCTGGTGCCTCGTTCTTTAGGCTCTGTCAATATGCAGGAAGGAGCATGATGGCCAGGTGATGAGATTACCCAAAATGTGGTTGAGGAATGGAATGGTGGGCATTCTTGATGGTTCGATAGCAGTGGTCAAATGCACTGGTGCTGCAGGTGGTGTGCTGGTAGTAATTGGACACAGACTTCTTCAAACAAGCCTGATTAAAGTCTCCAGTGAGGATGTGAAGGGCGTCAGGATAGGCCAATTCTTGTTTGTTAATCATGGCACTCAATATTTCGAATGCTAGCTTGACATCTGCATTTGGCGGTGTGTAAACTGCAGTCAGGATCGTGGTGGAGAACTCTCATAAGTAGCATGGTCAGCACTTAATCATTAGATGTTCTGGGGCAGAAGAACATGAGTGAGATGAGAGTGTCATGATGAAACAAATGCCGCTGCCTCTGCCCTTTCACGATGCCGCAATCTCTTCTATCTGGTGGATTGAGAACAACTCAGGCTTGGAGCACTGTGTGCAGAGTGTGGGGTGTGAGCCGTGTCTCAGTGACACAGAGAACAGAGCAACCCCTCATTTCCTTCTGATACAGCAAACTTGCCTTTAAGTCCCCTATCTTGCTCTCCAGTAACTTCACATTGGCTTGGAGGATGCTGGGAAGTGGTGGTTATATTTTCCGTCACCTCTTTCTGGCCTCAAGTAACCACCCCCTCTGGCAACCTTGCTTTCTATAGTGGACATCTGGCAATTTTTTGGTGCCATAGCTGCATTCTTGACAGTTAATTTTGCTGAGTCCTTCCAGCTTTTCAAGAGATCTAAATATCATAAGCGCATTAGAAAAGTGTGTTTCTCAAAGGGAAATTACAGGCTGGAGATTGCAGTGATAACAGCTGAGAAGGTGTATATCTAGTAGTTTTGTGAGCTACCCACAAAATATTGCCATATATATTTAATGCTATCATAATATCTATGATGTTAGAACATCATACACTCAGTGGCTACGTTATTAAGTACACCTACCTGTTCATGCAAGTATCTAAAGAGACAGTCACATGGCAGTAACTCAATGCATAAAGGCTTGCAGATGTGGTCAAGTTTTTCAGTTGTTGTTCAGACCAAAAGTTAAATTGGGGAAGAAATGTGACTTTGACAATGGAATGATTATTAGTGCCAGACGGGGTGGTTTGAGTAATCTCAGAAACAGCTGATTCAATGTTGTAAAACAATAAAACCTGAAAACTTCCAAGCGGGGTGGGGGGCATGAGTACTTTTTGTAGGCACTGTATCTTCTGCCCAACAAGAGAGAGGAGAAGAGAGAATGACCATGGTGCGAAGGTTAACTAACAGGCTTTAGAATACTTGCAATCTCAGATTTGATGTATCCTTAAAGGTCAGTCATTTTAAATCATTCCTTTGCACTCTCATAGCAACCTAGCCAATGGTTAATTGCATACATACTGTGCATATAGTGGAGCATTATCTTACTCTTTATTTTACAAAAATAATTATAGATTGAGTGACAGACTAGAGATAAGTTCTTTTAGGATGTTAAAACTATCAAAGTCTGGCTTTAGTCATGCATTTAGATGGAGATTTCATCTATACCAATGAAGACTGAAGCTTGCACGAGTTTTTGCAGCTGGACTGTGCATATGAACGCTTTACTGACATTTCTTAAAAAGAAATACATCACATAATCATTCCTGTCATGGATTCAGAACATGCACCAGATTTCTGGGATATTTTCTTGTCTGCAGTTTTAAATTGATATTCTCAACATGTTTCACAATCACAATTGGCATAAGACAGAATAATTGGCTTTTGCGTGGTCTGAACTCGATATGGAATATAATTTTGAGACCCACAGTCTTGTCCATCCCAACTTGACGGTAATCTAAAGATTGTATTCAAAATATGATATTGAGGGAACATTTTCATTTATGCTTTGTTTCTCTCACATTACTGATGAATAAGGAGAGACTGCTGGAGTAGTAATTGAAAGATTTGTTATTCTTTCAACAGATAGGACCTTCTAGGTTATTTTCCAAATTGTGTCAGCTGGGTGACAATGTTATGTTTGCATCAAAACAGATTGGCTATTTCTGGTTTATATGTTATTACGTTAGGTTCCTGCCTGTTTCTGTTCCAGTAATGCTCGTGTATTTATTGATAATGGAGAAAGAGTTGAAGACTTGCGTCTGTAAGGTGGTGAAATCAGGAGGAGGCCAAAGTCAGGACATCAATCTGGTACACCTAGCTGACACACTGGCAGGGGTGAATGACTTATTTTAAATTTTCAGGCTGTACTGCACTGGGTTCAAAGCAAGCATTTGAGCAGGAGGCCAGTATTAGTTCTTAGTTGTACAAAAGAAGGGAGGAAGGAGATAGAAACCAAAACGTGACAAAACAGATTTATTGGGAACAGCACACAAAAATATGGAGAAGCTCAGCAGCATCAATGGAAGGAAATGGACTGCTACTATTTTGGGTCAAGAATCCTCATCAGGATTGAAAGTAAGAGGCGAGATAGCCAGTATGAAAAGGTGGGGGGACAGAGTGGAGCAAGAACTGGTGGGCGATAGGTGGGTCTGGGTGAGGGAGTTTGATTGGCAGGTGAGGGAGGAAGTAGAACAGGAATGATGTAAGAAGCTGGGAGGTGATAGATGAAGAATATAGAATCTGCTAGCAGAGGATAGTAGACAATGGAATAAAGGGAAAATGTTGGGGAGAGGAACTGGTAGAAGAGTATGTAGGTATTGGCTAGATGGGCAGGGTGGGGAAGGGGAAAGAGACAGAATGATGAGATAAAGGAAAACAAAGGACGAGACAGAGGAATGGTAACTGGAAGTTATATAAATTCCATCATGTGAGACTATGAAAGTAGAATAAGAGGTACTGTTCTTCTAATCTATATCTAGCCTCAGGGTGGCAGTAGAGCAGCCTTTAGACAGACATGTTGATGTGGGAATGGAAAGTAGAATTAGAATGGCTGGCCATTTGGAGTTCCTGGTTGGTATGTAGAAATTATCGAAATAGAAAATTATTGGGAGTATTTGCTTGGGTGGGGTGTGATGTCTAAATTCTAGACTCCTTGTTGGCTGAGAGCCTATCTGAAATCTCCAAGCAAGTGAAGACATTCTATCAGGACTCTCTGGACCAATTTTTCAGTGGATAAGTTGAATTTCTGGTGTTCCTGGGATCTTTCACTGCTGCATTTAGAAAGGGAATAACAACGATGCATTAATTGTTCATCTCCATGCTTTATATGACTTAAATAGAACAGGTAAGCTGAACAATCAAGGGAAATGCCCAGTTAACTCTGGAATCTATCATTTTTCATTGCTGCAGATATGTCGTTTTTACACATTATTGAAAGAATCATAGATCAGGGAGGTAGGACATGTCAGAAGAATATAAGATAACAATACCAAAAACAGCTACTTTATGGAGAGCTTACTGAAGGGGAAAAATTACATAGTGGAGAGGAAAAGGGATTCAAAGACTCTCTTAGAACACCCCTGAAGAGTTTCACCATTGCCACATACCACTGAGAACAACAAGCATTGGATAGTCTGGTTTGGCATACCTGCATGAAAAGCAATGCTCGCTCATCCGAGGAAGCTAGAATGGAGGAGGAAAGACAAATCTCAAAAATCAGGAATCGCTAATGCTGCTGCATCCCCATATCTCTGTCACCTACGTGGAAGGAACTTTCAAGTCCAGACTGGGTCTCATCAGCTATCTCTGTGCACATCATTGAACACAAGGTTGAGAGTCATTGTTGTCAGGTGAATCGATGGAGAGGAAGGAGGACTCAATGGAAGGAGAGGAAAGGGGAAGGACTATCTTGATAGAAGGAATAGGGGCAAAAATAATGAAGGGAGGGGCTGACCACACTGAAAGGTAAGTAGGTTACTGGTAAACAATCAGAGACTGAGGCGCACTCGAGTGGAGGGGGAAGAAGAAGACAGAGATTCTGTTGAGGTTGTGCATGGTGGTGGTGGAAGGGGGAGAATGAGAGATCAATATGGAAGGTAAAAAATGACTGCAGGACTGCAGCAAGGCCTGACCATGCTGGAGATGGGAAGGATAAGCAATTGTACATGCTGCAGCTAACTCTGACAATCCCATGGGAGAACCACTGAATCGGGATTGAAAAGGATGGCAAACACTTCAGAAGACAGCTTTGAAATGCTAATCTAAGTTCAACTCTACATTAAACCCAGTCTTCAAAGAATTTGCAAACTGCTGAAAAGAATGAACTGAGTTCTTCACCTGCAGTTTGGTTCAAATATATATTCTTACATTAAAGCAGAATAAGAATCTGAAATGCCATTCTTCTCAATGTTTGCCTTTGGTGAATTCTTAATCTGAAGAGTGCTTCTTTACAGTATGATTTCTGTCTGTGTCAAGGTTTGGCTGTTATGGATCAGGTTCATGAGATTTTCAGCTTGTATGCAGCCTGTGAAAATGCAGTATCTTGCTGAGTCCTACCACTCCAAGCTTGTGGATCCTCAGTGTGATAGGTACCCATCTGTCAACTCCTCTGTCTGGATGTCCTGGGAACCCGGTGTGAACTTCTGCTCACTGGTGAATAATGTGGTCATGGGAGTGTGGTGGCAGGAAGCTGCCCCCCCACCCCCAACTGCCGCATTTTACTCCACTGGGAATGTGAATGCTGGATAAACAATGATAGTTCATTGTTCAATTTGTTCCCAGAAAGAGGTCACTTAAGCTGGAGAGAATCCCATGAAAGGCATGGATAGGGTGAAGGCACACAGCCCGGTTCCAAGGTTGGTGGAATTGATAACTAGAAACCATAGATTTAAGATGCGAGGGGAGAGATTTTGCAGGAACCTGAGGGATAACTTGTTCACCCAGAGAGTGGTCAGTATCTGGAATGAGCTGCCAGAGGTTGAAACAGGTACATTAGCAACATTTCAAATAAACTTGAATAGTGCATGATGGGCCAAATGCAGGCAAATGAGAGTAGTTAAGATAGGACTGTTGGTCAGGGGGGATGAGTTGGGCCAAAAGGCCTGATTCCATGATATATATGACTTTAAGCATATAGCGTTGGCACGTGGCCAAGTGGTTAAGGCGCTCGTCTAGTGATTTGAAGGTTGCTAGTTCGATCCTTGTTGAGGCAGCATGTGTGTCCTTGAGCAAGGCACGTAACCACACGTTGCTCTGCGATGACACCGATGCCAAGCTGTATGGATCCTAATGCCCTTCCCTTGGACAACATCGGTGGCGTGGAGAGGGGAGACTTGCAGCATGAGCAATTGCCGGTCTTCTATACCACCCTGCCCAGGCCTGCGCCCTGGAAACTTTCCAAGGCGCAAATCCTTGGTCTTATGAGACTAACGGATGCCTATAAGCGTGTAGCCAGAAATGAGAGGATAAGACATAACATCCAGGAAGACTACAGGAACTAGCTCCATCACACCGAGCATCAGCGTTCCCCAGGGATGCAGGCTCAGCCCACCACTCTTCACCCTCCTGACGCATGACTGTACTGCTAGATCCAGTTCAAGCTGAATGATCAAGTTTGCTGATGACACAACAGTGGTTGGCCTCATCAACTACTGAGAGAAGATATGACGACTGGTAAAGGATGCGAACACAACAACTTGAGTCCCAACAAGGACTAGACCAAAGAAATGATTGTGGACTTTAGGAAGGTGCAGGCTGACCACTCCTCACTGCACAAATACGGGTTCCTCCATGGAGAGAGTCAGGAGCACCAAGTTTCTGGGAGTGTACATTATGGATGATCTCAACTGGTCCTTCAACACCACTTCTTTGGTCAAGAAAGTGCAGCAGTGTCTCCACTTCCTGAGAAGAGTGAGGTGAGTGACTCTCCCCACCCTGATCATTCTAACCAATTTTTACAGGAGCACCATCAAGAATGTCCTGACCAGCTGCATTACTATCTGGTATGGGAATTGCAGGGCATCAAGATAATCGGGGTCTCTCTTCCAACCATCACAGATATTTATGCTGGGCACTTTGCATTGCTAATGATCCCTCCCATCCATCCAGCAATCTCTTTGAGTCCTACCATCAGGCGGGACAAGAACTGTTCAGAAGGAAACAGCTTCTTCCCCCAGGCTGTAAGGTGACTGAACTCCCTGCCACCAACCAGGTCTTATCACGTATGAAGTGCCAGTGTTAGACTGTTTATTTTTTAACTTGTGTCATAAATGCACCTTACTATTAATTTAATTGTGGTAATATTACTTTATATATTGTGTGTGTGAGTTATATCTACAGTGTTGTGCACTTTGGTCTGGAGGAACATTGTTCCATTTGCTGATATATATATATATGTATGTATGTATGGTTGAATGACAATAAACTGAACTTGAACTTGAGTGATGCCCTTGTTAGTCTCTCAACACATGGAGCAGATACTGCCAGTCCCAGCAATGGCTGCACCACTTACTCCATCCTGCCCCACACCAGTCCCTGCAGGTAGCCTCCCCCAAACCAAATGTGGGAGATTCACTGCTGAAGTAGTGAGAGTGGAAGGCGGGGGCTCAAACTGGGTTTCCTGCACAGCAGTGGTATTGGTACGCATCTCTCTATGTCTAATACTGCAATAATCCAAGTTAATGCTGATTCTGCAAGCACTCTCATTCCTGGGAACACATCCTGTGTGCAAAACAAGGTGCCAGAGTAAGGAATGATCTGAATTTCCAATTAACAGTCTCTAGTTAAGTTTGGAATATAAATGGGTGGGAAATCAGAATACTCAAGTGAGAGCAGAAATCTTAAATCTCCCCTTAGCAAATTGCTGAATCCCAGACTAACCACATACCATTATTGGGTAGGTGAAAGGCTGGATATCTTATAGTACATGCCACATACATAGTCTCCACTTGTTTGGATAGCTTCAAATCAATTTCTGGAATGATGATCAAATAGATCCTCAACACCATCCAAGATTTGAATCCATCCACTAATCTAGGCCAGTTTGCATCATTTACACTTCTCAATGCCTCAGTACAACAGCCTGGATAATTAAAGACCCCATCCAACCTGGGCATTCTCTCTTCTCTCCCCTTCTTTGAGATGAAGATGCAAAAGTCTAAAAACACGTACCTCCAGGCTTCAGGACAGTTTCTATTTCACTGTTATTTGAAAATTGCAAGGTCCCCTAGAGTGATAAGATGGACTCTTGTCTACCTTGTTATGGCTTTGCACTTTATTGGCTTCCTACACCACATTTTTTCTGTAACAATAACACTTTATTCTGCATTCCACTACTGTTTTCCCTTGAACTGTATCAATGCACTGATATAAAGAAATGATTTGTATGTGCAATGTACAAAGCTGTTTCTCGCTGTACCTTGGGACATATGACAATAATAAACTAATCCTGCAAATTATTCCTTCCGTTAATGACATAAAAAGGCTGTTGTGTTGTGCAATGAATAAGATGTAGCAACCTGTAAAGACTTTTTTTTTTGGCATCACCCAAACCGGAGACATCTGTTGCCAAGAAAGGCAGTAACCACAGGTGCATGGGAACATGGTAACTCCAAGTTCCATTCTTACTCATGCACCATACTGACCTGGAAAAATATCATTAACTGTAGTGTTACTCTTTATCTAATATCACTGTGCACCTATCTTCAACACGCAACTGCAGAGGTTTGTAGAAACTTCTTCACTGTCTTGTTTGAACAGTCTTGTTCATAATTAAAGAACTGTCTTTTTTATGTCATGTACACAATCATGACTGTAAAAAAATTGACAAGCTATAAGACATACAGTGCATTATCTACAAACAGAATAAACCTGGCTGAAATGAATATAATAATGATGGTAACACCATGGAGCAATATGGCACCTTCAATATTACGAAACATGCCTTATGTCCTAATTAATCATCCTTTGGGTTTCTCTTTCATGCAGCTTTCTGACTCAATTTGCTGGTCTCTCTATATCTACATGGTGCTCCTACTGTTGCTGGAATCTGGTTGGTGCAAGGTTCATTTTTTAATCTGTGGTGACCAGGTGGTCATTGTCGTACCCCTAGACCTGGAAGGCGGAGCTGTGATTGTACCAGGTTAGGGCAAGTTGCTGCATTCTGGGATGTTTGACCATGACATACATACAAAGGTATTGCTAGAGAGAAATGAGATATCTGTGTCCAGAGATCATGTTCTGCCTCCATAATACTATTCCCACTTTTCTGGGATGGTGCATCCAATCGGTTGTGTGTCAGGTCTGACCTATACTGCATAGGTGTTGCCAGCAGTTCCAGACCTGTCCTATCACAGATAATCAGACTCCTACAGGCAGGGGCACTTTCTTCAGTTCCCTGCACTCCCAATAATCATTTCTGTGAGGCTTAGAAGTGATTATATTTTAATTAGCGAAAAACACATTTACAAGAATGTGAGGTAGCGCATAACACAACATCTGAGCTGGACAGCAGCATGTCACTCCACTCTCTGATGCAACAGGAAACCACTGGTGAAGCATGTGCTCCACCAAGAAATGCAGGAGGCTGCTGGCAGAGTGTAATGAACACAGCCCAGCTATGGGCTCATGAGCCAGGTAATCCTCTCCATCATAGCATGTGTGTGGGTAGCTCAATTTATAATGAACATTCAATTCAACTTCCTATTCTATTCTGACACACCAGTTTATTATCTTCCCTACTGCCAAGATGAGGCCATGCACAGGTTGGAAGAGCAACATATCCTCCAACATGATGCTATAGACATCAATTTCTTTAACTTCTAGTGATTTCTCTATTTTTCCATTCCCTACTCTGGGTTCCCTGTCACCCATTTTCTCTTCACCTGCCCATCACCTCCCTCTGGTGCCCCTCCTCCTTCACTTTCTCCTGTGGTCCACTCTCCTCTCTTATCAGATTCCTTCCTTTTTTAGCTCATTACCTCCTCCACCTATCACCTGCCAGCTTCTCACTTCATTCCCCACCCCCAACACCTATCCACCTTCCCCTTCACCTGTTTTCACCTTTCACCTGCTAGCTTGTACTCCTTCCCCTCCCCCACCTTCAAATTCTGGCTTCTGCCTCCTTCCTTTCCACTCCTGTGGCCTGAAACATTGTCTGCTCATTCCTCTCCATTGATGCTGCATGGCCTGCTGAAGTGGTTTGAGAGGTTGGTTATGGCTAGGATCAACTGCTGCCTAAGCAAGGACATGGACTTGAATTTCTCCAGCATTTTGTGTGTGTTTCTCAAAATTCCCAGCATCTGCCAAATCTCTTGTGTTTATGGCATCCATCTGATTTTACAATCATTATTCATTGCTTTTCTACAATAGAGTCGGAGAGTTATACAGCATAAAAACAGGCCCTTAGGCCAAACTCATCCATACTTACCAAGATGCTTATATATGCTAATCTCATATGACTGGATTTGGCCCAAATCCCTATAAACTTTTCCAATCCATGAACCAATCCCAATGTTTCTAATTGTACCTCTCTCTACTGCCTACTTGGGCAGCTCATTCTCTGTTTGGAACTTGTCCCCCATATCCATGTTCAAACTTTCAATTTTCCTTAAACCTATGCACTCTAATTTTAGACTCTCCTACACTAGGGAAAAAAAACACGGTGACTACCTATGTCCCTTATGATATTATAAGCCTTTATAATGTTACCCCTCAGACTCCTATTTCCCAGTGAAAAACAGTCCCAGGCTATCCGGTCTATCCTTATAACCCAAGCCTTCCAGTCCCAGCAACATCACAGAGAACCTCTTCCGTATCCTTTCCACCTTAACCACACCTTTCCCAGAGTATGGTGGCCAGAACTGCACATAATGCTCTTTATGTGGTCAAACCAGCATTTTGCCCCCAATAATCCCAATGTAGTTACCAACATGGCCTTTGAACCTTTGACATTCCAGTTCTTGTACTCAGTGCCACAACTGATGAAGGCAAGATTGTCACGGTCTGATCCCTGACATCAAAACCTGTTGTTCTTCCAGAACTCGAACCCACCACCTTCCTGCAGAATAGCAGCAAGATACTGATTGGCTTTCCACGCCTCGGCCTACAAGGCACTGGTGCACTAGTGTGCTTGTGGTTGTCAGCTCTGTGCTCCTGAAAAGCAACCATCTGTTCTCTGATACCAGCAAGCTCTAATTGGAGCAGTCTATCGATGGTGTGCACCTGTGCCATGATAGAAGCGGAACCCTTCTCCATCTGCTGTAACCCATTGGGAGTGTCAATGCCATCTGGCACTCTGTTGCCCCAGCACAACCACAGTAGAATGGATGCACTTCTGTCTTGACATACAGAAAGTCCTGTGAGAGGTTATAAATGGATCTGCACCTGCTTCTTGAATTCCAGCTAGGCTAGACAACTCATTCAGTGTTTCTTCTTGTGATCCCTTATTATAGCCCCTACCTTAATGCACTAGGGTATTCCTGGCACACTGCCTTCCCCGTGGTTTAACCGCAGCCTCACAATGCCAATCCTATCTCCAGGCATCAGTAATCCTGACTTGCTTCTTCTGGTGAGTACGAGTTGGAGCTTGTAGTTGTTGAGCATAATGGTGTAATGTCTTTCTTTTCCTCTTCCTCCCCCCCCCCCCCATCTGAGGAGTTCAACATTTAATTTTGATTAATAAATGCAGATTTTGATTGCCATTTTAAATATATAAATATTTCCCTGAGGTTTACTTTGTCCTTTGATTCTGTTTTTAAAATATAATTGTTAAATAACAAAACCAGAGTCAATTTGGAAAGCAGTGGTTGGAGCAGAAGAATTTATCTGTGATACAGAGGGAGAATCACTGAGGACACAAAGGTAGCATCATTGCCAAGAGAGTGCAGTTGTACATTGACATAGGCTGACATAAATATTCCATTCTGTAGAATAGGAAGACTGGCTTAATGGTTCCACCTTGTGGACAGATCTTATAACCGCAACTTAGAGGTTAACTTGGTTAAACTATGCTAATAATATGCCCATAAAATGTAAGAGAAAAATTAGGCCATTTGTCATATTGAGTCTGCCACAGAATCAGGGCTGATATTTTTTTCTCAACCTCAGTCTCCCACCTTCTACCCATAACCCTTACCAATCAAGAACCTATCAATCTCTGCCTTAAATACAACCAATAACTTGACCTCTATAACCCTCTGTAGCAATGAATTCCACAGATTCACCATCCTCTGACTGAATAAATTCCTTTTCATCTCAGTTGGAAAGGGAAGTTCCTTTATTTTGATGCTGTGGCATTGGATCTTAGACCGTTCCACTAATGCAGCATCCTTTCCACTTCCACTCTATTGAGGCCTTTCAGTATTTGGTAGATTTCAATGAGTTCCTCCATTACCCTTTTGGACTCAATCAAGTACTGGGTCAGAGCCATTAAATTCTCCTCATACATGAAGCCTTTCATTCATGGCACCATCCTTGTGAACCTGCTCTGCATCTGGACCAGATATGGGCCCAAAATAGCTTCCAATATTCCAAGCATGGTCTGACCAATACATTTTAGAGCCTCAGCAGTGTATGGTCACTTTTGCAGTATATTCAAGACATCTCCAAACAAATGCTAATATTGTCTTTGCTTTTCTTATTGCCAATTCAACCTGCAAGTTACCTTTAAGAGAATTCTGAATGGAGACTCCCAAGTCTTTTATTACTCCCAGTTTCTGAATTTTCTTCCCATTTAGAAAAATATCCCACACGTTTATTCTTCCTACCATAGTGCATGACCACACACTTCCCTATGTTGTATGAATGATATTCAATAAATATTGACGGTCAATTAGATATCATGATAACAGGGATTCAGTTTGTAAGTCAAGAAATAGTTTTCTTAGACAAGTTCTTTTTTCAGTGTGAGAGAATATATTTGAATATAATTTTCAGACACTCCATTTAATGATTTCAATTGATTTTATATTCAGTCAAAAATTCCAAATAAGTAATTGATTTTAAACATCACTAGTTGTCAGTTTGAAACATCAGTCACCACATTCAACTTTCTGTTAATAAATCCCAACCTCAGACTTATCAAATTGCAGGTGTAGTAACCAAAGGATTAAATGAAGTTAACGTGTGAATAAACTGATTTGTTCTTTCCAGTAATTAGCTAATTGCTCCCCATGACTTAGAAACACAAGACATCCTGCAGATGCTGGAAATCCAGAGGAACACACACTAAATGCAGGAGGTACTCCCCAAGCTAGGCAGCAGTTATGAGAAAGAATAAACTGTCGACGGTTTAGGCCAAGGCCCTTCATCTGAACTGGAAAGAAAAGGGGAAGATGGCAGAATAAAAATGTGGGAGAGGGGAAAGAGGACAAGCTAGAGGGTAATAGGTGGAGCTAGGTGGACGGAAAAGTAAAGGGCTGGAGAAGAAGGAATGAGATATGAGAGGAGATTCCTTTGCCTTTCCCACCCATCTGACTTCACCAGTCACTTAACTTGTCCTACTTCCCCTCCCCCACCTTTTATTCTGGCATCTTTCCCCCTTCCTTTTTAGTTCTGATGAAGGGTCTCAGCCCAAAACATCGACTGTTTATTCTTTTTCATAGATGCTGCCTGACCTGCTGAGTTCCTCCAGCATTTCGTGTGTTTATTATTACGTTCAAAAAGTTCAAAGTAAATTTATTATCAAAGTACATATATATCACCATATACAATCCTGAGATTCATTTTCTTGTGGGCATACTCAATAAATCCATATAGAATAATAACCATAATAGAATCATTGAAAGACCACTTCAACTTGGGCCTTCAACCAGTGTGCAAAAGACGCGAAACTGTGCAAGTATGAAAAGAAAGCAATAATAATAAAAAATAAATAAACAATAAATATCAGGAACATGAGATAAATAGCCCCTGAAAATGAGTCCATAGGTTGTGAGAACATCTCAATGATGGGACAAGTGAAGTTGATTGAAGTTATACCCTTTGGTTCAAGAGCCTGATGGTTGAGGGGTAATAGTAGTTTTGAACCTGGTGGTGTGAATCCCGAGGCTCCTGTACTTTCTTCCTTATGGCAGCAGCGAAAAGAGAGCATGTCCTGGGTAGTGGGGACCTCTGATGATAGATGTTGCATTCCTGCAGTAATGCTTTGCTTTGATGTGGTCAATAGTGGGGAGGGCTTTACCCATGATGAACTAGGGTGTATCCACTACTTTTGTAGAATTTTGCAAGATTGAGAAATTTGAAAACTTGTTCATTGTTAAAATGGATGGTGGAACAGAAAAATGAGTGTTGTGATTAATGATTCAAAGGGCAAGGAAAGCTAATCGCAGTATAAGAGAGGAATAAGTCATTCATTCCAACAAAACACATCCCACATTCTGCAAAATCACGATCTGAAAATGAGCAGTATAGGTGGGCACATAGAACTAGATTTTTCACTGTATCTCAGTACATGTGATAATAATGAACAAACTTCACTTCTAATTCCAGTCTTAAATCCATTTACCTGGTTTGGCTCTGAACACTTTTCAGTTTCATCTTGCAAGTTGCAACATGATTGTGCCCCAACACCTATGTTTTTTGGGGGAAGGCAGTTCCTAGTTTTGACCAACATTCGAAGAAGCAACAGCATTCTCAAATCCGAATCAAAATCAGGTTTATTTGTGATAGGTGGACTGATGAAGGAGAGGTGAAGCCAGGCATGTAATTGTGAGGGTGCAGTTAGAAGACAGAGAAAGCAAATGATGGAGCAAGCCAATTCTGAAACTGTGCAGTCGCGTTTCCCTAGATCCACACTCCCTGACTTTCTGAATAAGCCTACCAGAGGGAACCTCATCAAATTTCTTAATAAAATGCATTTATACCACATCTACTGCTCTGCCATTACAGATATGAATTCAGTCAGGCTCATGAGGTACACCCTGCTCTCAGAAGACCATGCTGACTATCCTATGCTTCTCCAAATATTTGTAAATTGTATCCCTAAGAATCCTTTCCATTAGTTGCCTACCACTGATATAAGAATTATTGGTCAGTAATTCTTGGAGTACACATAATACCTTTCCCGAACAAAGGAGTAACATTTTCCATCTTCCTAATCTTCTGGTATTAGTCTGTGGCCAGTGAGGAGTCAAATATCATGGCCAAAGGCACAACCATCTCTTCTTTTGCTTCATGTGGTAACCTGGGATATATTCCCTCCAATGATGCTGCCTGTCCCACAGAGTTCCTGAAGGAAATTTTTTGTTGTTTGAGATTCCAGAATATACAGTCTCCTCTGTCTCAACTTTGCAAACTGTGGCTGATGTAGAAGATGGAAGACTACCTTGATTAACCCTTTCTTCTACTTCTGCCTGTGCTGGTGGTCCATGTCGATCTTCAATCACTCTTCTTCTCAATGGATCTCAGCATATTCTCCGCAAACAACTCAACTCCTCAATGGACCTGCAAGTCATCACGGATCCTTTTAATTGGTGTGAGAAAAGTAACATTAGCTGATCACTGTGGGAAGATGTATTTTGGGTGATGTCAGATTAGTACTGCAGATTATAGACTTCATCACCATTAGCTCCAATGTGTCACACAGACTCTTTTTCACCTGGTCGTTCAAGCATGCTAATAATGTGTGCTTGTGATTCACGATACAAGATGGAATCAAGTCAGCATCCACAGCAGTCAAAAAGCTGACAGTTTGTGACCCACCTTTCTCCTGCTTTCTTTGGCTTATTTGGTGATGCTCTTGTGACTGTTCTCTGACTCCCATGCACCTCAGCCCGAATATGCCATAAAAAAGCAAAGAAGGAAACCTAACCTGATCCTTCTACACAAAGGAAAGCGGTACCGAGTCAAAACTCAGGAAGTATTCTTTGAATGCAGTCTATGGACAGAGTGCAAATGTTGAATATTATGGAACAAGGGATGACTTGTGTTGATATGCAAGCCATGATGACCAAATTAAAAAGGTTTTGCTGGATAAATAGCAAAATGCATCCTCCAAGTTCTCAGGAAACAGCAAAGTACCCACTGAAGACTCTGCAGACGCTAGGAATCTTGAGCAACACACTTAAAATGGTCGAGGAACTCAGCAAGTCAGGCAGCAGCTATGGTTGGGAATAAGTAGTTGGCATTTTGGGCCAAGACCATTCACCTTAGCCATAATGTTGAAAGAACTTCATTGTCTTCTTCTGATGAACTTTTTATAATTCGCAAATATAATGGGGTTGTTGAGGACAATAGAATCAGTCCAGCAACTGACACAATTCCGTAATCAACTCAACATCAAATAAAATAAACACTACAACACAAAAATGTTCAATCTTTCGAAATAAAAGATAATTTACAAGGAAAGTTTTCACAAATTCCAGAAGCGTCACTTTTGGAAATACTTTTGAGTCTTGCAAATAGAACCAGATGCCCAGTTCGTGTTTCTCTCCTCTAATGGAATAAGGTTCATTGGGTTAATTGCCATTCAAAGTACAAATGAATAATGATCCTATAATAAGCTTTTAATCTTCTCGTTTTGTTCTGGTTCCAAGCCTAAGCTATGAAAGTTACAACAACCATTCCAGTAAAATTGAATAAAGAGCTGTCGTAAGGAGTTTTTACATTGTAAACTTCAGTATAATTCAAGTTCCATCTGTTCACTTAAAACTAAACTGGAGTAAACTTGACTGATGATACCATCTGGGGTAGGCACCAAGAGGTGCAAGGCCGATCTCATCGCCTCACCTCCAAACCTGATAAAATGTGCAGTGTTAATTTGCATCTTAAATGTCAATTAACCCAAATGACCCTCTGAACACTATATTAAAATCAAGGAATCCGACTGAGGGAAAGAGGACATAAAGCTGGCTGGACCTTTAAAATATATCAGCCATGGATTACAAAATTTCTCCTTGGACTATCTCCAATGTGTAGCAGGTGTATGAAGTTGCATCCGTCCCCAGCACCTACACTTGTGAATAGCACACAGAGATATCCTGTACGTGTTTCTGATAAAAGACGACACCTGAGGGTGTTTATATCTTTCAATTTTTAAGTACTCCTTTAAGTTTATTGAACTATATTATTAAGTTATTATTAAATATGTTATTAGCTTTTATCATTTTAATTTTTGAACTTGATTAATTTTTTAATGGTCTTAGAATTATTTTGAATATTTTTGAGGTCAAGAGAATGTCTTAAAGTGGTTGACTGGTCTCCCAAGACTTCTGGTGATTAGCCTGTGAACCCATCCTTGTATGTACAGAACCTTGGTTCTTGCTGCTGCAATAATTTGCCATTAGTTATTATTACAGAGATGGAGACGTAGAACAGTCCAGCAAGAGGACAGACCCTTTGGCCCATGATGTTATGCTGAGCTAATTCTATCTGCCTGCAAAAGGGCTTGTATCCGTTCATCCTCTGAATATTCATGTTTTAGCAGCAGAATGAAAGATCACATGGAATTGATGTTTGAAATAATAAGCAATTTATGACAGACTGCTGGGCATCAAGAGCAACACATACAAGATGCTGGAGGAACGTAGCAGGCCAGGCAGCATCTATGGAAAAGAGTACAGTTGATGTTTCAGGCCGAGACCCTTCAACTGGACTGGAGAAAGAAAGCTGAGGAGTCAGAGACCATCACGAGACCCGTCAAAGCCGATCTATCTGAGCATGAATCTGGTAGAGCTTTTACTTTCTCAGTTGATGAGATTAACAGTAAATCTACACTTTGATAACAGGATGTTGGTTAGACTTAATTTAGTAATGGACTAGGTCCTGATTGCAGAGTAAAATGATTGTCCACAGGTCCGGCAGTAAATCCAATTTTCTATTGCATCAATGAGTGCACCCTGTAACATAATTAATGAAACTCCTGAACCTTGGACGTCATCACTGTTGAATTACATGACCCTATTTCTAGGCTTTGTTTGTAGTTCCCTGTAACCACATTAGCACAATCCACATCCCTATTTACTAATTACTAGCCCTCACTATTCTTTCCTCTACAGCAGTTTCCCCTGTCTAAACCATTGGCCAATGGGCCCTAAAGATTAGTTCCCTAACAGTACCTTTGTCTGGCCTACTAAATGACAATCCCCCTAATGGCAATGCAGTATTTGCTGTTGTAGTACGCCCACTAAAATAATAACGGTTATTAAAACAATCAGCTGGTTACAGCAATAATATGAGAGGTAAGTCGAATCCAAGGGTGGATTTGTACATTTCCACCCCAATTCCAAATACTGTCCCTCGAGAGCCACCTCTGCTCCATTCAATGATCCATTATCTGTTCTGGCAATGCATCCCATTTCTTAATGACTTCCTTATCTTTTTCCATGATCTTTTCCCGATTAGCAGTGAAGTATGGAATGGGTGGTAGTTCTGTAGCTACAGGTTTGTACAATCCTTTGTCTGTGTCACTACCATAAACGGCAAGTTCCAGCTCCAGTGTTCCTTCTGCAGTCGGCATAGGCCAATCTGCCCTGCAGTCATTCATTTGGTTGAGATACCACTGATTGCCACATTATAGACAGTCGGATTGCATTGCAACCACCCCTTGTACTATGTTGCGACATAGTAGATGTTGTTCACCAAAGTATTTATTTTTCAGAAAGTTCAAAGTTCAAAGTACATTTATTATTGAAGTACGTATATACAACCTTGAGATTTGGCTTCTTGCAGTCAGCCACAAAACAAATATACACCATTGTACCCGTTTAAAGGGAAAAGGTTTCATTGAGAATTGGCAACACTGACAGGGAACAGTTATCATATGTAGCAAAATCACATTCCATCAGGCTACTTCATACAACCTCTGTACGTGCCCAATGATTCCCCCTTTGGTGAGATTGCTTCAAGTTCAAACCCTTCTTGGTCTTGTGTGACTCAATTGTGTAGGCGCCGGCGGATTGCTGAGAGATATCCAAGTTCCCTCATGGTATTTTCTGACATTTTCTACTTTCATAAGAGAGTATACCTGAAAGACCCAAAGTTCGATCGATTTAAGCACCGGGCCAAATTGGAAGGGTCAGGTACAAACTGAATCAAGGCGGTGGGGTCCAGGCCTCAGGGCAACAGAACTTGATATTTGGACAAATACTTAAGTGCCGGGCATGATTGAAAGTGTCAGGGTGTCGGGGTACAGGCCAATTTATCTTGCTGATCTGCAATGTTTCCTTGGTTCTGCTGAGGCTTTGTTTCATTTCTGTGGATGGTCTCTTTTTCAGTTCTGAATGTTATTTGCTTGCTTTTATTGTTTGCATGATTTGTTTTTTTTCTCTCTGTGCATTGGATGTTTGATAGTCCTTTTTTTAATAGGTTCTTTTGGGGCTTCGTTTTGTGGCTGCCTGTAAGGAGATGAATCTCAAGGTTGTTTATACATACCTTGATAATAAATGTACTTTGAACTTCAAACTTTATACTTTGGGTTTGGCTAGAATGGGGAATTTTGTATGGGAAATGGTTGGCCATTTCACTCCTTGTTGTTGTTTATTTTTTACCATTGCAGCCTCTGCTTCAAGTTTAGTCGGGTACTGTCTATAGGGCAATGTGATGGGCCATCTATCTGAGTGGGTGTCACCTCATCAAGGCCACAGTCTAGTTTGTGAGTGGCTCACATCCAGGCATATGTTTTACAATAATACCACACAGTCCCACCGATGACCATTTGGCCTTTAAGGTCATGAATCATGATATTTACAGTATATAAATCATCTCTCTTCTCCTTCAGCCACCAAAGGCGAGTCTTCATTCCTGAAATAATTTCTCTTGTACCTGCTTGTCCTGATGGGCTGGGTAATCTTCAGTCACTCTTCACCTCATTGGACCTCAGCAGGTTCTTTCCAACCAACTCTAGTCCTCAGTGGACCTACATGTCATCATAAATCCTTTTAAATGGCACAGGTGTGAGAAATAGAGTAGAGCTACTAGGACTTGATGTTTCAATCCCTATGGTAAGTTGGCACTCTTGATGTTGGCAGTGGGTTTGGACTGGTGACAAGGAGGGAGGGTAGGTATGTCATCGGGGTCACCAGGTGGGCACCCTCCTTCTTTGACATTTTGTTGATAAGCCCATGATGTCTCCAAAGGGCTCAACGGTGCTACCTGGCGTCCCAGATACACCCCCTTCAGTTCCATACCCTCCTGTCTTCATCTTGCAGCCCAGTTGTTGTCTTTCCTTTCAATCCAAATCCAATTGCTGCTTTCTTCTGCTGCATTTGACAATGACTTGATTGCTTGTTGGATGGAGTGACCCCTCACCCCCATCTTCTTCAATAGACTGGTCGTAGATGTGGCAACGAATTCCCTGCATCCCACTTATACAGGGAAAATCTTGGTCCTCCAGCCATTCTGGGCAGTTTCAGTTGCCAGTTCAGAGTACTTGGTCTTTTTCCTCTCATAAGCTTCTTCAACACCATCTTCCCATGGTACTGTCAATTCCGCAACATATGCCAGCTTGGCTGTTGTGGACCACAGGACCATGTCTGGCTGGAGTGTTGTATCTGCAATGTCTGGGGGAAACACAAGCTTTTTTTCCCAAGTCCACGTCTATTTTCCAATCCCGAGCATCCTGCAGAATGCTTACATCTTTTAATGTTATAATGGTGCTCTGGAGGTTGGCCTGCTGGAACAAATCATGTAATGTGGACATTTCCTGCCGATGTTTGTGGGAGAGCATTTGTGATGATTTGCCTCTGTTCCAAAATTGATGCCAGCTGTCTGATAACTTGGTTATGCCGCCAAGTGTACCGCCCCTGGGTGAGGCTCGTGGTGCATCCTGTTAAAATGTGATTTGTGATCCGGGTGCTTGACAAAGAGAGGAAGCGGGGACTTCTCCCCACCACTGGTTCAGGTTCTGGGGTGTGGGTAGGAGGTCATAAGTGGCTCTGATGACAAAACTTAGCTGAAATCCCTCCATCTCCCAGATGTCACGCCAGCTAAGTTTCCTCTTTTCCAGGCTCTCCCAATTAGTCCAGTGGTCCTGCTTGGTCATTGAGACGGCCCTGGTGTGTCGCTCTGCCTCCTCCTGTCTTCTCAACTCCTCCACCATGAGTCGTCTCTTCTGCACTGATGTTGCCTTGTGCCATCGAGGAGCCAAAATAACATTAGCAGACCACAGAGGGAAGATGTATTGTGGATGATGTCATATTAACATTGCACAATGATTGACATCATCAATGTTAGCTCCAATCTGTTCTACAGGCTGTTTTTCTGCTGGTTATACAAGCATGCTAATAATCTGTGCTTGTGATTCGTGGTACAAGGTGGAATCAAATCAGCATCGATAGCAGTGAAACAACTGACAGTGATCCACCTTTCTCCAGCTTTCTTTGGCTTAGTAAGTGATGCTCTTGTGACTGTTCTCTGAATGCCATGCACTTCAGCCCAGAATATGCCATAAAAAAGCAAAGAAGGGCACCTAGCCCAATCCTTCTACACAAAGGAAAGCAGTACTCTGTCGGAAACCAGAAAACATCCTTTGAATGTTGTCTATGGATGGAGTGCAAATATTGAATATTATGGAACAAGGGACAACTTGTTTTGATATGCAAGTGTGACACCGTGATGACCAAATTAAAAAGGTTGGTGAGGTCAATAGAATTTTTATAGAAGTTTAGAGTGACAGGAGAGGCTAGTTGCTCTTCCTGCTATTTAACGTCCTTATGTTTAGGACACACTTCATTCCATCTCAGATCTCATAGATCTGATCAAACAGCTCTGACTGTACATTACTCTGAAACATGATTGGCAAAATCATAAAAAAGTATTGATTTTGAGTAGATTTGTGATTTCACAGGTAATACTATGCTGTCGGAATCTTGAACTTGTGCAGCCATCATCGGTAACCACAGGATTTCATCTCATGTGACATGTTTATCTGCAGTCACCACAAAGCTACAACATTCACTTAGATAATCAGCCAATTGCTGTCAGAAGGTAACAGGTTCCAGTTAACTTTGATCATTATTTGCAAGTAATTTCCATTTATTCGTGAGGCATAGCTCATTATCAAAACTCAGATCCATTCTTGTTCGACTGATATGATCAACAGTTAACCCAGTATAACTGTGCACCTAGACAAATCAAATAAATGTCCTAAGGAGATTGCTACAAATGTGTTGATTTGACTATATTGGCATTACATTAAGATAGAGGTAAGTTCATGTTTAATTAACATTCAAGTCATGTATTGTTTTGAATATAGTGACTGCAGACAATTAGTTCCAACTGACTGTCTAATCTTGTGTCTCAAATACACTACTTCACACTGTCCAACCTGTACATTGGAGAGGTTTACCTTCAGTGCCACATTTTCATTAACCTTTAAAGTCCTCAAAACCACCTGGAAGTGCTCTTTCTCTCCTGAGATGTAATTAGAATATCATTGAAATATTACAGAATAGTACTACAGGTATCTGCCAAGGGAACCTGAGTGATTATTTTTGCCAAACGTCTATGGAAAATGGCGGGACTCTTTGATGTGTCTTCTATCTGAATGGGTATCACCTCAACAAGGCCACAGTCTTGTAGGTGAGTGGCCCACACCTGGAGGTATGTTTTTGCAATAATATCCCAGTGTCCTGCCACTGTCCATTTGACCTTTAAGATTGTGACTATTGATATATATAAACCAGCACCATTCCTGTTCTGTCACCATTCCCTAAATAATTTGCATTGCACCTGCTTTGATTACAGCCCACAAGTGTTCCAATAAATCTATCCCTAAGATGGTGCCTTCATGATTGTCGCAAACCCGGATATGTACGGTAGTACTTGTGTCCTTGAACTGTATTGGGGTGGCTTCACTTAACTGAGTGAGCATGGATCCTCTTCCCACCTCCACAACCACTGAAGTTTTACTTGTAATTGGTAAGTTAGATGTGTTATCAATAATGATGTCCCAGTGTCTAGCAACATCATGCACTGCTGGCTCCCTAACAGTGCATTGACAAACGTTCTGGGGTCACCACCCTTGTTACCGAGGGCCAATACTAGTCATTTCATCAGGAGTCATTTTAACTCTTCTGTGGAGATCTGGAAAGCAGGTCCTGCTATCTTACTACTCAAAGCAAAATGGCGATCCTTAGCTCACTGTGTCTGCAGTCCTTGTTCTGCTTCCCCTCCACCTTTTGACCAACTCTTGTCCTGACTCTGCCCTGTCTTCTCACAGTAAATGCACTTAACTTGGTCTTTTTCATTGTCTTTACAATTCTGGGCCATAAACCCTCTTCTTCCACACTTAAAACATTTGATATTACCTTGCCTGTCCTGACTTACACCTGCCTCCATGGCTGCATATTTTCCTGTTGTTCCCCTCTCTATTTCTGCTCCCATTGCCCAGTTAAGTATTTAATTAAATGTATGGCCAACGGGTAACCCCATTTTTATTATCCGGGTCAGACGTGGGCCTATGCCATCTTTCAGAAGTTGAGGATGACATCATCATCCTACTTAGGTCCATTTAGGCCACCATGTTGCTCATATGCCTGATATTTTTGCTCAGCATAATCTTCGATTTTCTCTTTTGGCTCTTGCTTAATTGAAGTACTCTGGGTCCAATTCACCTGTCCTTAAGTGCCTCAGCAAAGTCCACCAACTTATCTTCTGGGGATCTGCTTGGGTATTTTAGTCTTTAAGGATCTATATACCATTGTGAGTCAGATGGTAAGCCTCCCTTAATTTTCCAACCTTTTGCCAAAAAAAGCACGTTGTCATCATTACATTTAATAGGATAATTCATTTAGCAACATCTGTTTCTCTGTTGCTGCAAAAGGTTCTTCCACCCTGGGCTCTAGAGCTATACAGTCTTCTGGATGACCCAGAAGGGCGCTAGGTCTGAGGCACCCATGCTGCCTCGTTATAGGGTGGAGGTTGTGAATCTTTATTACGAATCCCGTACTCATTAGCTACATCAGCTGGATCATTGCAATCTACATCATGTTCTGGGGGCATGTGTGGACTTAAACTGCCTACCTTTTGTCCCAAAACTGGTGGTGTTGTGGGGAGTCTGAGCTTGTTTGGTGATCGCTATTCTGTGGTGATTGCACCAATAATGCTTTTACTACTTCTGCAGCCTTTTCATATTTGCCCTTTTCTTGTCCTTTCCCCCAAGCATTTTGTACAGAGATTGTTTCATCTGGTTAGTAACCCTGTTTTACCATTTTTTGTATAAACTACTGTCTGTGTGAGTGATCCTTCTGATTTCCACACTACTTCCCCGGTTTCCACTGGCTTCCCATTTGGTTAGTCAATTGATTTTCCAAATCAATTGCTACCCACAACCACCCAGACCCTATCTGCAAGTTACCAAGACACCTCAATCTCCCCAATCTCCGGTTCTCCAACACCAAACTCCTGAAGCTCTAATGACTCTTTTTACCACAACTTAAGGTCACAATCCATTTTGGGGTTATCCCCTGCCCCAACAGGGTGGTAACTGAAACATACTCACCCAACCAGGAGCCTCATAGTCAGTTGCAATCCAGTGGGCTTACTATTCTTTGGTCTGAGTCCTTGCTGAGGATCATCCAGAAAGAGAAGGAAGATCATTCTCCTGTCCATCAGGCTGATGGGAGACCTCTCTGAGCACATGGTCAGATTTTATCTGAGTGCCCATAGATAAGCTGAACACATTCCTGTAAGAGATCTGCGACCACTTACCCATCGCAATGTGGAGAACGGGTCAGCATGACTGGAAAAAGTCTGTGGCGAAAGTTCAGATAGCATGGCTACTCTTGATTACAACTTTAATGGACCTTATGGGCAGAAGCTATTGGACAATGGCATTTTCTGAAGAAAAGCATTTGAGTTAGATTGCCAAATTGGTTTATTATTGCCAAATCTACCAAGTGCAAAATATTATTTTGCATGCAGCCAAACATATCATTTCATTGCATCAGTACATTGAGATAGTGCAAGAAAAAATAATAAAAGAATGAAGAATAAAGTATTACAGTGAAGTGCAATACTTACTCATAATACCTTATGAGGTAGAGTGTAAAGTTACAAGTCCATCTAATTGTACTACTGGACCATTCGACAGACTTTTAACTGTGGTGGCCAGTGCTATCATGTTTGCTGTTGTGTGCTGGGGCAGCAGGCTGAGGGTGGCAGACATGAACAGAATCAACAAACTCATTCGTAACGCCAGTGATGTTGTGGGGATGGAACTGGACTCTCTCACGGTGGTGTCTGAAAAGAGGATGCTGTCTAAGTTGCATGCCATCTTGGTCAATGTCTCCCATCCACTACATAATGTACTGGGTGGGCACAGGAGTACATTCAGCCAGAGACTCATTCCACCGAGATGCAACACAGAGCGTCATAGGAAGTCATTCCTGCTTGTGGCCATCAAACTTTACAACTCCTCCCTTGGAGGGTCAGACATCCTGAGCCAATAGGCTGGTCCTGGACTTATTTCATAATTTACTGGCATAATTTACATATTACTATTTAACTATTTATGGTTCTATTACTATTTATTATTTATGGAGCAACTGTAACGAAAACCAATTTCCCCCAGGATTAATAAAGTATGACTATGACTATTTCAGGCTTTTTTATCTTCTGCCCTATGGGAGGAGAAGGAAAAAAATGACCTTGACGACTTCCAAGACTGAACATGACAAGTGGAGAACTTCTACTCATTGACTGAATATTTTTACTGTACCCCGTACAAAGTGAGCCCAGAAATTATTAGTTTAGTTCCACCAAAGATTTTTGAGTAGTTTCATCAAATGCAATCATAAAATAGCCCTGAAGACACCACCCTTGATATACGTGTCTAAACTTACAATTTCAGTCTAATGTGATTCCTGTAAGATGGATCACTGAAGCTCTTTAAAAGTTCTATGAATTACACCTAGTTTTTATCATAATGGTCAATTATTTACTTTTTTCATTGCTCAACATTTGCGTGTGATGACAGTTGATGCACTGATCAGATGAACTGGAAAAAAGAAAGTATTTTGCATTTCTAAAATCATATTTGCATTACTGACATCAATATGTATGTGTTCAGGTTAATGCTGAGCTACTGAAATCATTATCAGAAAAATGAAAGGAAAAAATGTACTTGTGTTCATCAGGGCTCTTTGAAAATTAACTATCTCTACAAGCTTGCTAGTACAGATTTGTTGCTTATATTAGAGCCAATCTGCATAATCACATAACTGAGCTGGAAGACAAGACAATGTTGGAGAGAAAGCTATTACTGTAGACCATCTGGCATAGGGCGCAGGGTATCATAATTATTCTACTATGCCATGTTGTACAATGAATGTGATCTGCAAAATAGCCAGAGGAGCTGGAGGAACTCATTGGGCTGAGTGGCAACAGTGGGGGGAGGGGGGGAGAAACTATTAATGTTTTGGGTCAAACCCCTGCATCAGATCATGTTTAGTCCCTTGAGTTTCTCTGGAAATTGTTTGTTACTCCAGATTCCATCATCTGCAGTCTCTTGTATCTCCAGCAAAACTGATAAAGGATTTCCTGGTCATATCATTAACAGTTTGCAATCCAGGTAGTAACTTGCACTTCTGCTGTCTGTAAACATGGGGACTGTGTTGACCTTGGTTTCATCTATCTATGTCTAGATGATTGGCCGCCATCGACTTTGATTTGATTTAGGGCTAGTGTAAGGACATACATTTCTTGAAAGTGATCCAAAGTATACACCAAGTGGCCACTTTATTAGGTACACAGGTACGCCTGCTTGTTAATGCAAGTAACTAATCAGCAAATGATATGGCAGCAACTCAATGCATGAAAGCAGGCTGACCTGGTCAGGAGGTTCATAGAAACTATAGAAACCATAGAAACTACAGCACAGAAACAGGCCTTTTGGCCCTTCTTGGCTGTGCCGAACCATTTTCTGCCTCGTCCCACTGACCTGCACACGGACCATATCCCTCCATACACCTCCCATCCATGTATCTGTCCAATTTATTCTTAAATGTTAAAAAAGAACCCGCATTTACCACCTCGTCTGGTAGCTCATTCCATACTCCCACCACTCTCTGTGTGAAGAAGCCCCCCCTAATGTTCCCTTTAAACTTTTCCCCCCTCACCCTTAACCCATGTCCTCCGGTTTTTTTCTCCCCTTGCCTCAGTGGAAAAAGCCTGCTTGCATTCACTCTATCTATACCCATCATAATTTTATATACCTCTATCAAATCTCAGTTGTTGTTTAGACCAAACATTAAAATGGGGAAGAAATGTGATCTGTGACATTAACCATGGAATGATTGTTGGTGGCAGATGGAATAGTTAGAATATCTGAGAAACTGCTGATCTCCTGGGATTTTCATGCCAACAGTCTCTAGAGTTTACAGAGAATAGTGTGAAAACAAAAAAAAAAGTCATCCAGTGAGTGGCAGTTCTGTGGGCAAAAATGGCTTGTTAATGAGAGAGGTCAGAGAAGAATGGCCAGACTGGATCAAACTGACAGGAGGGCAACAACAACTCAAATAACCACATGGACCACAGCAGCAGAAGACCACAAACATACATTCAGTGGCCACTTTATTAGGCACAGGAGGTAGCCATACACTTTGTAAACATCTTTCCACATTATTCTCTTCAAAGGTGGAACATTAGATTATATTAGATCAGCTTAAATGTCACATACATTGGGTTCAATGAAATTCCTTGCCCACAGCTCACAGGATAAAAGTATGCTTAGTAATAATGAATGCAACAATAAATACAGTGGTGGAAGCAAAACAGCTGAATGGTCAAAGATTGCAGTGCAGTCTAAGGTAGTGCAAGGAGAGATGCTGATATCACAACCAAGAGGTTTAGAGTTAAGAGCGCAAAAACATGGCAATACCACTAGGAAGGGGATCTGAAAGAGCTGATTAATTTAGGAGCCTGATAGGAGTGGGAAAGAAGCTGTAATTGATGGCTAGGCTTTCAAGTTCCTGTATTTTCTCCCAGAGGGCTGAGCAAGCATGCTTGACAATATTACCAGCCTTCCTGAAGCAATGCGCCATGAAGGTGGTCTGGATGGAAGGAAGTGATGAGCCTGTGATGCATTTGGCTCTGCATAAAGAAGTGGAGTTGAAAAGTGCCTTTGCAGCTATTACTCAATGTCTTCTGATATTCTTCTGAGATATGTGCACTTTTATTGATTCAGTGAAAGATAAAAACTACACAGAGAGGGACAGTGTTGCACAATGCATAAATCCATGTCTGATGAAGTTCATTAGCACTTAGTATCATATTTTTTAATATTGAACTGTTTGGGGAAATAAAGAATTTCACTTCATAACAACACATTTTACACAACATTGATTCATCCTAATGCTTAAATTAAATAGAAATAAAACATCCTCAACTGATTTCAGTTTGTCTAATAACTAATTTACATGATGCATCTATATGTATCTTACTCAGTCTGTCTCTGACAAGGACAACATATCTTTATTCAGTGCCTTTTATGTTGAAGTGCTAGCAAATATTATGAATGATGAGTAAAAGCAGTGGATTTGGGACCAGTGACAAAAAGCTTCATTGGAGTCGGGTTTTAAGAAGAGTTTTAGTTGGGAATTCCAGGGCAGTACTGTAGACAGCATGAGTTAACACCGAAGGTGGAGGAAGTTTTCAGTGATATAAAGTGGAAAATGCTTTGGAAAATGAGTCAAAGTTGAGTTTATTGGCATATGCACAGGTAATATACGCACAGGTACAATAATAACTTACAGCAGCATTACAGGTACGTAGCATCATATAAGCAGCAGTCAAAAAAATCATATTAATCATAAAGTATACACATCTCTTACAAGAAATAAACCACAAATAGAATTTTAAAAAGTTCACTTTAAGAAGTCAAAGGGTTGCTAAGCTGCAGAGGAGTAGATGTGACCGTATCAGATTTGATTAAAAGAAGGAGAATTTTACATTGGTAGCATTGGGGAGCCAGTAGGTTGGCACATTGAGTGGGATAATGACTCTGGGAATTGACAGCTTTTAGTCAAACTGATTACCCTACAATCAAAGAATAGGATCCGTGCAACAAGAATTCCCACTGAGTTCAAATGAATAGAATTGACGTTGCAACAATGAGCATGAATAATCATTGGTATATTAAACCATATTTCACTGATCTCCAGCAGGCTGATTCTCTCTCTCTCTCTCTCATCCCTAGTACTCTGTGAATTTAATATCTAGAGAGCTATGTTTAGCTTAGTGTTAGCATTTTAATGCATATTACACGGTTCATCATGTAGCAGCATGGCCCGAGATTCTGAAATTCTTCATAATTCTGTTTCCCTGTGCATGTGAGACAGCAGAATTATAAACCTTATCACAGGACTCTAATGAACCAGCAACACTTGCACAATACAGAAGCTCGCGAATCACACAGAAACTTGCATGTTGCTATAAAATACTGTTAATCCACTATCCGACTGTTTGGTAATCTTGATGGTTCAGCACCAGGTGATGTTCCCTGTTCTCCCACAAGACTCACTGGGCCTTGGCTTCTACCTACCTTTGCAACTTTCTGAGTTCGTTGGAGAACTTATCATAAAACCACTTGACTTACATAAATTAAAAAATAATAAATGTGCTAGGTGATTGACAGGAATTGCCAGCGAGCACTGTGAGGGTCATGTTTTTTGACTTCTCCGGTGCGTTCAACACCATCCGCCCTGCTCTGCTGGGGGAAAAGCTGACAGCGATACAGGTGGATGCTTCCCTGGTATCATGGATTCTTGACTACCTGACTGGCAGACCACAGTATGTGTGCTTGCAACACTGTGTGTCCAACAGAGTGATCAGCAGCACTGGAGCTCCACAGGGGACTGTCTAGTCTCCCTTTCTGTTCACCATTTACACCTCAGACTTCAACTACTGCACAGAGTCTTGTCATCTTCAGAAGTTTTCGGATGACTCTGCCATAGTTGGATGCATCAGCAAGGGAGATGAGGCTGAGTACAGGGCTACGGTAGGAAACTTTGTCACATGGTGTGAGCAGAATTATCTGCAGCTTAATGTGAAAAAGATTAAGGAGCTGGTGGTAGACCTGAGGAGAGCTAAGGTACCGGTGATCCCTGTTTCCATCCAAGGGGTCAGTGTGGACATGGTGGAGGATTACAAATACCTGGGGATACGAATTGACAATAAACTGGACTGGTCAAAGAACACTGAGGCTGTCTACAAAAAGGGTCAGAGCCGTCTCTATTTCCTGAGGACTCTGAGGTCCTTTAACATCTGCCGGACGATGCTGAGGATGTTCTACGAGTCTGTGGTGGCCAGTGCTATCATGTTTGCTGTTGTGTGCTGGGGCAGCAGGCTGAGTGTGGCAGACACGAACAGAATCAACAAACTCATTCGTAAGGCCAGTGATGTTGTGGGGATGGAACTGGACACTCTCACAGTGGTGTCTGAAAAGAGGATGCTGTCTAAGTTGCATGCCATCTTGGTCAATGTCTCCCGTCCACTACATAATGTACTGGGTGGGCACAGGAGTACATTCAGCCAGAGACTCATTCCTCCGAGATGCAGCACAGAGCGTCATAGGAAGTCATTCCTGCTTGTGGCCATCAAACTTTACAACTCCTCCCTTGGAGGGTCAGACATCCTGAGCCAATAGGCTGGTCCTGGACTTATTTCATAATTTACTGGCATAATTTACATATTACTATTTAACTATTTATGGTTCTATTACTATTTATTATTTATGGAGCAACTGTAACGAAAACCAATTTCCCCCAGGATTAATAAAGTATGACTATGACTATGACTATAAATAATGTGCAATAGCCGAGAAAACCTGCCAGTCTATCACTACCAGAGTTCCAAGCATGCCAAATTATCGGTTATTCAGAGAAACATGCTATCTATGTGATCCCCCCACAATACCTAAACTATTAAAATCCTGATTTTATTTGTCTTCAAAGTGGCTACAACAGCAACAAAAATGGTCTGGTTTGATGTCCAATCTCAGAATGTTCAGCTACTTTACCCCTGGAAATCTAAGTAATGTGAATTAGTTTGTGTTTAAAATTGTTATCAACAGTTGCTATTGTATCAATATAGTTCCTACAGTAAATCAGAATCAGAATCAGGTTTATTATCACTGGCATGTGATGTGAAATTTATTAATTTAGCAGCAGCAGTTCAATGCAATACATAATATAGAAGAGAAAAATAATAACAATAAATATGTAAGTAAATCAATTACAGTTTCTGTATATTAAATAGATTAAAAATATGCAAAAAACAGAAATACTGTATATTAAAAAAATGTGAGGTAGTGTCCAAAGGTTCAATGTCCATTTAGGAATTGGATGGCAGAGAGGAAGAAGCTGTTACTGAATCACGGAGTGTGTGCCTTCAGGCTTCTATACCCCCTAGCTGATGCTAACAGTGAGAGAAGGGCATGCCCTGGGTGCTGGAGGTCCTTAATAATGGACACTGCCTTTCTGAGACACTGCTCCCTGAAGGTATCCTGGGTACTTTGTAGGCTGGTACCCAAGATGGAGCTGACTAGACTTACCACCCTCTGCTGCTTCTTTCGGTCCTGTGCAGTAGCCCCACCAGACCAGACAGTGATGCAGCCTGTCAGAATGCTCTCCATGGTACAGCTATAGAAGTTTTTGTGTGTGTTTATTGACATGGCAAATCTCTTCAAACTCCTAATGAAGTATAGCCGCTGTCTTGCCTTCTTTATAACTACATCAATATGTTGGGACCAGATTATATCCTCAGAGACCTTGACACCCAGGAATTTGAAACTGCTCACTCTCTCCACTTCTGATCCCACTATGAGGATTGGTATGTGTTCCTGCATCTTACCCTTCCTGAAGTCCACAATCAGCTCTTTCGTCTTACTGACGTTGAGGTGCCAGGTTGTTGCTGCGGCACCACTCCACTAGTTGGCATATCTCACTCCCGTATGCCCTCTCGTCACCACCTGAGATTCTACCAACAATGGTTGTATCATCAGCAAATTTATAGATAGTATTTGAGCTATGCCTAACCACACAGTCATGTCTATATAGAGAGTAGAGCAAAGGGCTAAGCGCACACCCCTGAGGTGCGTCAGTGTTGATCGTCAGTGAGGAGGATATATTACTACCAATGCGCACAAATTGTGGTCTTCTGGTTAGGACATCGAGGATCCAATTGCAGAGGGAGGTACAGAGGTCCAGGTTCTGCAACTTCTCAATCAGGATTGTGGGAATGATGGTATTAAATGCTGAGCTATAGTTGATGAACAGCATCCTGACATAGGTGTTTGTGCTGTCCAGGTGTTCTAAAGCCGTGTGGGGAGCCATTGAGATTACGTCTGCAGTTGACCTATTGTGGCGATAGGCAAATTGCAATGGGTCCAGGTCCTTGCTGAGGCAGGAGTTCAGTCTAGTCATGACCAGCCTCTCAAAGCATTTCATCACTGTCGATGTGAGGGCTACTGGGTGATAGTCATTAAGGCAGCTCACATTACTCTTCTTAAGCACTGGTATGATTGTTGCTTGTTTGAAGCAAATAGCAACTTCTGTCCGTATCAGTGAGAGGTTGAAAATGTCCTTGAATACTCCTGCTAGTTGGTTGGCACAGGTTTTCAGAGCCTTACCAGGTACTCCATCGGGACCTTCCGCCTTGCGAGGGTTCACTCTCTTTAAAGACTGTCTAACATTGGCCTCTGAGAGGGAGATCACAGGGTCATCAGGTGCAGCAGGGACCTTCAAAGCTGTAATTGTGTTCTCCCTTTCAAAACAAGCATAGCAGGTGTTGAGTTCATCTGGTAGTGAAGCATTGCTGCTATTCATGCTATTGGATTTCGCTTTGTAGGAAGTAATATCTTGCAGACCCTGCCAGAGTTGCCGTGCATCCGATGTCACCTCCAACCTCGTTTGAAATTGTCTCTTTGCCCTTGAAATAGCCCTCCGCAAATTATGCCTGGTTTTCTGGTACAGGCCTGGGTCGCCAGACTTGAATGCCACAGATCTAGCCTTCAGCAGACGGCCTACCTCCTGGTTTATCCAGGTTTTGGTTTGGGAATGTACAGTAAGTCTTTGTAGGCACACACTCATCCACACAGGTTTTAATGAAGTCGGTAACAACTGCAGCATACTCATCCAGGTTTGAAGATGAATCTCTGAATACAGTCCAGGCCACCAATTCAAAGCAGTCCTGTGGGTGCTCCTGTGCTTTCCTTGTCCATATCTTCTTGGTCCTCACTGCTAGTGCTGCAGTCTTCAGTCTCTGCCTATACTCAGGGAGTAACAAGTACAGCCAGGTGATCAGACTTGCTGAAGTGAGGGCATGCAATAGCATGGTAAGATTTCTTGATGGTGGTGTAGCAATGATCCAATGTGTTGTTTCCTCTGGTATTGCAAGTGATCTGTTGATGGTAATTGATTAGTGATTTTTTTCAGACTGGCCTGGTTAAAATCTCCCAAAATGATGGTGAAGGCGTTAGGGTGCGCTGTTTCGTGCATGTTGATCCCACTGCTCAGATTGTCTAAAGCCTGCTTGACATTGGCCTGAGATGGAATCTATACTGCTACCAAAATGACCCTGGAGAACTCCCATGGTAGGTAAAAAGGACGGCACTTAACTGCTAGACATTCCAGGTCTGATGAGCAGAATTGGGACAGCACTGATATATTTGTGCACCAAGAAGAGTTGATCATGAAGCATACTCCAGCACCTCTGCTTTTGAGAGACTCTATAGATCTATCCTGATGGTGGATAGTATCTGAATCGCTGCATCCAGTACGGAAGGGGTTAACCAGGATTCCGTGAAACAAAGCACATATGTGGTCCTATTGAAGTGAAGTATATTGTTGCACGTTCATGAACATCTTTCCACTTCAGTACAAGACCATTTTATGAATGGGACTTAACAGCATAAAGACTGACACACTTCGGAAGTCCTTTCAGGACAATTATGCAATCTTATTTTGTATCAAAGTAAGTTGCAAAAGGTAGTGGATTCAGCCCAGTACATCACAGGTAAAACCCTCCCAACCATTGAGCACATCTACATGAAACACTATTGCAGGAAAGCAGCATCCATATTCAAAGATCCTCACCACTCAGGCCACACTCTTTCCTTGCTGCTGCCATCAGGTAGAAAGTACAGGTACCTCAGGACTTGCACTACCCGCTTCAAGAACAGTTACTACCCCTCAACCATCTGGTTCAGGAACTAAAGGAGATAACTACACTAATTTAAGGACTTTTTTAACTTGTTATTTCATGCTCGCTATTTATTGCTATTTATTTTTATCTGCATTTGTACAGTTTGTTTTCCATTGGTCCTGTTTATAGTTACTGTTCTATAGATTTTTGAAGTGTGCCCGCAGAAAAAGAATCTCAGGGTTGTATGCACTCTGGTAATGAATTTTATTCTGAACGTTGAACCTTTTAAATTAAAATGAATGACTGTTATCTTAAGCTGTGAGATGCAAGAGGAGAAGTGAGGATACTGAATGAAGAGAGGCAAACAGTACTCGAGTCAAACATATTGTCATTTCACTTAGAGCAGCAGTTTGAAACTACAACCCTGTAGGAAAGTTTTATGTGGTCATCTCTGGAAACAAAAAACATAATCTAATCCTGGAATTGTTGAGAAAATTCTCCCATTGTTTCTTTGTTGAAGTCTACATGAGACATTGAGCTGGATGTTTATATACTGGTCCCGTGCCTGGCCTCACTCTAAACACGCCCAGAGGCAATAGGCCTATCTCTAAGGCACATTTGCACCAAGGAATTGAATCACAAGTCCTCCGCTGCTATTGGTGAAGAGGCCTTGTTCCTAATATGACCCAACAGCTTGTAAAATAGTTGCAGGGATTTGCCAGCTGTAAGTATCATAAATCCCATCACATTGAGACCCCATAGTGTGCTCATCGGTGGAGAGAACTGATAGATTCAACCTTCTGAAACCTTCAATGCATCCCAGACTTTGATAACATTTATATAGAGGTCTGCAGCTTACTGCAGGTTATCTGGCTGCCCCCAGCATTTCCAAGGAGCAGTGAGCAAAAGCCAACGAGACCAAAGGCTAATGGACAAAGTGTTGACAGGAGGTATAGTGGAGGTAGTATATTTAATTCAGAGCTATTTTGTTGTACATGTTGTAAATTGACATCTTGAGAAAATCTTTGCTAGGAGATATGAACTGAACTACTGCATATCCTGCAAACCATTCAACTGAATACATGGCGATACATATAACACCTACATGACACAGTAGGTTAGATGTGTTATGTACCCCTAGTGGTCCTATTTTATGGACTATACCTTTAAAAAGAGAAAGAGAATTGTACAACACAAACACCTTGTTATTAAGAGAGAGAGAGGTGAAGACTGATTTGAGATGGTGTTATGGTGTCTCTGCAGCATGTTTATACTTTTGCAAGGACACTGCCAGCTTCTGTGTTCTTACAGAGAGAGAAGGGAGGAGCTACTTGATGGACAGTTGGTGATCAGCATGGTGAGATTAATAGGTCAGCTGTTAGACTGACAGACACATGGTTTTGGACACTGGATGAGATTTGTTGTGCCCACAGGAAAAGGTAGGTTTTGGAGGATCGATCAGTGGCTCTTGCAGTGTGGAACAGGTGTGACTGGTGGGGAGTTATTCGTGCGTCCAACCCTCGCCTGGGTTGATAACTCACTCATAGAGGACGGTCTCCTTTTTTGTGGTCACATTTAGTGACTTTAAAGGAAGAGAAGAGGGGAGAGGAAGGTTTAAAACAGAAGAAACCTAGTGATAAAGAGATCACTGTTTGAACTCTCTCCTCTGTAGCCCGTGAGGGTGAGTTTGAGTTCCATTTGAATACGAAGGTGCGACTGTTATGTAGTTAATCCACAGGAGTGGGTTCTCTGGTAAGGGGAGTACCTTTGTGAATACCACTTGTGTGTTATCCTTGTTTGGGTGTGGTAGTTCACTGAAGAAAGGCACCCCTGTGGCAAATCACTGTTGGAGTTATTTCGTATGTCGTGGAACTGGATAAGTGGCTATCACGTTGTGTGTTTGGGGTTGGTTCCCTTGAAGAGGATCCCCTTAGTGATAAGCTACTGTTGGTGATAATCCATACGTGGATTCTGTTTGAATATCCTGTGGCCACCACTTTGGGATGACCCGTAGCTGAATGCGGGTGTGGTACCACTTGTGTTGAAAGGATATTCGTTGAAGATCACTGTCAGTGATATTGCGTGTGTGGAGTGGAACAACTTCAGAGATAAAACCTACTACTATTGTTACTTCGTATTTTTGTTATGGAATCTGGGGAATATCGACGTAATTGTCTTCTCTTGACATTTACCCTGGATTACAAATATCTCTCTCTATCCCTACCTGACTCAATACCACGAACTGAACTGGACTTTACTCATCACTGTAAGTCTGTATCTATTTACCCCTAGGCTTGAAGAAGCTTGGTTTTCATATATTTCCACACTTATATACATATAATCTTTGCTAACCTGTTTAATATATCTGAATTTATATTACTGTATTGCATAGTTACTAATAAATAGTATTAGTGAATAGCAATACCAGACTCCAAAGTGGTTTCCATTTCCGCTGGTTGTTTAACCTGTCACGGAGTACGTGACAGATGTTATTAATTCTGTCCAAGTTGGATCCAATGTGGACTTCAGGGAGTGTTGTTCTAAACTCAGGTAAATTGAAAACAGAATCAGATTTTTCTCTGAGTTCTAATTCACAAATGAACAGACAAAAACTTGAATCAACCTGAAGACTACTATGGTGAATTCCAATAATATTGAAAAGTGACTACTGGGTACCATGTATGTCTGTTCATTGAGTGCTGATATGATACTTCTACTTCACTGCTGGAAGTCTAAAATGAGTTTGGACAAGATACCTTCCCAATTTTTAATAAGGAAGGCGATCAGAGTATTTTACCTGCATGTTTGGATATCCAGTCTCTATTTTATTGATTGTATTCATTCTGTGATCCTGTTGCAGTAGAGAGTCATATTTCCTGTCTGTTTAGAAACAAGGTCTCCGACTGAGTCACGTAGTCTACAGGAACAGCTTTAAGACTCAACAGAGAAATAGGTTAAGTGCTCTGTCTTGCAAAATAACCCAGTACTTCTTTGAATATGTACTCTATGCATTTTGGACTTAATACATGAATGAATAAATTAAATTAATTCTCTGTCGTAACGAAGATATATTTATTTCTGACTTGAAAATATCAGTCGACCTGGCATCCATAACATTATAAGTGAATAGGATCCAGATTTCCACTCTCTTCTGAGTGGCTGTCAATCCTAAAACTCATAACCTGAATGTTAACATTGTGCCATGTTGATCTGGCTTCTGTTTCCAGAGACTGCATTTTTTTCCTCTCTCTGTAGCTAGCTTACTAAGTCATTTAATTGTTTCAAAAATCTCAAGTATATCATTCCTAACTTTCCAGCTCTGTGAAGGAAAAACTACTTTATGTTGCCAGACATTATAATTTTACGTTGTTAATTCCTGAATGATTCTAGCATTCTTTCTGGGAGCTGGCACCCCTGACAATCAGCAATATTTCAGACAGTGACAAGCTGAGGCTTCATCAAATTCTCCATGAGTTTGTTTAGATCATTGTCTGTATGATGGAAGGAACACTTCGTTTCCTCTCCACTCAGTTCACCATAAAATGAAACACAGTGTAAAGGTAGTGTCTGGAGACTGTTGATGGGAGTAAACATGGGATTAGTATGGGATCATTGTAAATGGATGTCTAATAGCCCGCAAGACTAAGTGGGCTGAAAGGCCTGTTTATGTGATGCATTTCTCTTAGTCTCGATGACTTGCAAAATGATGAACAAGCATTGGAACACCATTGTGACTTTCAGCTATGTTAAATTCAGTTTGCAAAATTGAAGAAATCGGGGATCACAAAGTAAAAATGCAACTAAAATAGGTGAAGCAAGCAATGTTGGATTTGTGCTCTGGACTAAAAGACTTTTTACACACTAGCCTCCATTGAGTAGCAAGCCTTGGTGTGAGGTTCAAAGAGCATGGTTAGCAGCATCTTCATGTTTCCTGAGGCAGAATTAACTTGGAAAGAGTGGTGCCAATGGCTGTCCTCAGGAGTAGAAATGGGTCTGGTTTCCAACAGTGCTGGCAAATGCACTCTGAAGCAATGGACTTATCTTCGAAGTCTGCCTGAATGAGCATGTCTGAAGAGCTCAGGACTTACTTGCTGGAACACCGGATTTGCCTGATTCTGCAATGTTCAACTGCTAAATTAATCAAGGCAACAGTCTTTAGGTCTGTTGCAATAACAGAGCAAGTAATGTGACAATGGATCTGCTGAAACAGTCCTCATTTCAAATATCCTCCTGTGAGCAATGCTCCGACAATCAGGTGTTTAGTCAGGCAGATTTGTTTCTCTTCCTTTTTTTTGGCATTGAAGAAGGAGCCTTCATGAGGTCAAGCAACACACATAAAAGTTGCTGGTGAACGCAGCAGGCCAGGCAGCATCTCTAGGAAGAGGTGCAGTCGACGTTTCAGGCCGAGACCCTTCGTCAGGACTAACTGAAGGAAGAACGAGTAAGGGATTTGAAAGTTGGAGGGGGAGGGGGAGATCTAAAATGATAGGAGAAGACAGGAGGGGGAGGGATGGAGCCAAGAGCTGGACAGGTGATAGGCAAAAGGGATACGAGAGGATCATGGGACAGGAGGTCCGGGAAGAAAGACAAGGGGGGGGGACCCAGAGGATGAGCAAGGGTTATATTCAGAGGGACAAAAAGGAGAGTGAGAGAAAGAATGTGTGTATAAAAATAAGTAACAGATGGGGTACGAGGGAGAGGTGGGGCATTAGCGGAAGTTAGAGAAGTCGATGTTCATGCCATCAGGTTGGAGGCTCCCCAGACGGAATATAAGGTGTTGTTCCTCCAACCTGAGTTTGGCTTCATCTTTACAGTAGAGGAGGCCATGGATAGACATGTCAGAATGGGAATGGGATGTGGAATTAAAATGTGTGGCCACCGGGAGATCTTGCTTTCTCTGGCGGACAGAGCGTAGGTGTTCAGCAAAGCGGTCTCCCAGTCCGCGTTGGGTCTCGCCAATATATAAAAGGCCACATCGGGAGCACTGGACGCAGTATATCACCCCAGCCGACTCACAGGTGAAGTGTTGCCTCACCTGGAAGGACTGTTTGGGGCCCTGAGTGGTGGTAAGGGAGGAAGTGTAAGGGCATGTGTAGCACTTGTTCCGCTTACACGGGTAAGTGCCAGGAGGGAGATCAGTGGGGAGGGATGGGGGGGACGAATGGACAAGGGAGTCGCGTAGGGAGCGATCCCTGCGGAATGCAGGGGGGGGGGGAGGGAAAGATATGCTTAGTGGTGGGATCCCGTTGGAGGTGGCAGAAGTTACGGAGAATAATATGTTGGACCCGGAGGCTGGTGGGGTGGTAGGTGAGGACCAGGGGAACCCTATTCCTAGTGGGGTGGTGGGAGGATGGAGTGAGAGCAGATGTACGTGAAATGGGGGAGATGCGTTTAAGAGCAGAGTTGATAGTGGAGGAAGGGAAGCCCCTTTCTTTAAAAAAGGAAGACATCTCCCTCATCCTAGAATGAAAAGCCTCATCCTGAGAGCAGATGCGGCGGAGACGGAGGAATTGCGAGAAGGGGATGGCGTTTTTGCAAGAGACAGGATGAGAAGAGGAATAGTCCAGATAGCTGTGAGAGTCAGTAGGCTTATAGTAGACATCAGTGGATAAGCTGTCTCCAGAGACAGAGACAGAAAGAGCTAGAAAGGGGAGGGGGGTGTCGGAAATGGACCAGGTAAACTTGAGGGCAGGGTGAAAGTTGGAGGCAAAGTTAATAAAGTCAACGAGCTCTGCATGTGTGCAGGAAGCAGCGCCAATGCAGTCGTCGATGTAGTGAAGGAAAAGTGGGGGACAGTTCCTCTTCTCACCCTGTCTCTTGCAAAAACGCCACCCCCTTCTCGCAATTCCTCTGTCTCCGCCGCATCTGCTCTCAGGATGAGGCTTTTCATTCTAGGATGAGGGAGATGTCCTCCTTTTTTAAAGAAAGGGGCTTCCCTTCCTCCACTATCAACTCTGCTCTTAAACGCATCTCCCCCATTTCACGTACATCTGCTCTCACTCCATCCTCTCACCACCCCACTAGGAATAGGGTTCCCCTGGTCCTCACCTACCACCCCACCAGCCTCCGGGTCCAACATATTATTCTCCGTAACTTCCGTCACCTCCAACGGGATCCCACCACTAAGCACATCTTTCCCTCACCCCCTCTCTCTGCATTCCGCAGGGATCGCTCCCTACATGACTCCCTTGTCCATTCATCTCCCCCATCCCTCCCCACTGATCTCCCTCCTGGCACTTATCCATGTAAGCGGAACAAGTGCTACACATGCCCTTACACTTCCTCCCTCACCACCATTCAGGGCCCCAAACAGTCCTTCCAGGTGAGGCAACACTTCACCTGTGAGTCGGCTGGGGTGATATACTGCATCCGGTGCTCCCGATGTGGCCTTTTATATATTGGCGAGACCCGACGCAGACTGGGAGACCGCTTTGCTGAACATCTACGCTCTGTCCGCCAGAGAAAGCAGGATCTCCCAGTGGCCACACATTTTAATTCCACATCCCATTCCCAGTCTGACATGTCTATCCATGGCCTCCTCTACTGTAATGATGAAGCCACATTCAGGTTGGAGGAACAACACCTTATATTCCGTCTGGGTAGCCTCCAACCTGATGGCATGAACATCGACTTCTCTAACTTCCGCTAATGCCCCACCTCTCCCTCGTACCCCATCTGTTACTTATTTTTATACACACATTCTTTCTCTCACTTTCCTTTTTCTCCCTCTGTCCCTCTGAATATACCCCTTGCTCATCCTCTGGGTCCCCCCCCTCCCCTTGTCTTTCTTCCCGGACTTCCTGTCCCATGATCCTCTCGTATCCCTTTTGCCAATCACCTGTCCAGCTCTTGGCTCCATTCCTCCCCCTCCTGTCTTCTCCTATCATTTTGGATCTCCCCCTCCCCCTCCAACTTTCAAATTCCTTACTCACTCTTCCTTCAGTTAGTCCTGACGAAGGGTCTCGGCCTGAAACGTCGACTGTACCTCTTCCTAGAGATGCTGCCTGGCCTGCTGCGTTCACCAGCAACCTTTATTTGTGTTGCTTGAATTTCCAGCATCTGCAGAATTCCTGTTGTTTGCATTTTTAACTTCATGAGGTCAAGTGTTTTATAAAAGTCTTCTTCCTTTATTGATGAGAATTCTGAAGCATTGAGAATCTCTTTGTGATTTTTATAAGTGACCTGGATGAGGAAGTAGAAGGGTGGGTTAGTAAGTTTGCTGATGACACAAAAGTTGGGGGTGTTGTGGATAGTCTAAAGGATTGTCAGAGGTTACAGCTGGACCTCGATAGGATGCAGAACTGGGCTGAGAAGTGGTAGATGGAGTTCAACCCAGATAAGTGTGAAGTGGTTCATTTTGGTAGGTCCATTTTGAAAACAAAATATAGTATTAATGGTAAGTTTCTTGGCAGTGTGGAGGGGTAGAGAGATCTTGGGTTCTGTGTCCATAGAACACGCTAAGCTGCTGCGCAGATTGACAGTGTTGTTAAGAAGGTGTATGGTGTGTTGGCATTCATCAATCGTGGGATTGAGTTCAAGAGCCAGGAGGTAATGTTACAGCTATATGAGCCCTTGGACAGATCCCACTTGGAGTACTGTGTTCAGTTCTCATCACCTCACTACAGGAAGGATGTGGATACTATAGAAAGAGTGCAGACGGGATTTACAAGGATTTTGCCTGGATTGGAGAGCATCCCTTATGAGAATATGTTGAGTGAACTTGGCCTTTTCTCCTTGGAACAACGGAGGAGGGAGGTGACCTGATGAGGTGTATAAGATGATGAGAGGCATTGATTGTGTGGATAGCCAGAGGCTTTTTCCCAGGGCTGAAATAGCTAACACAAGGGGGCATAGTTTTAAGCTGCTTGGAAGTAGGTGTAGTGTGGATATCAGGGGTAAGTTTTTCACACAGAGAGTGGTGAGTGTGTGGAATGTACTGCCAGAGATGGTAGTGGAGGTGGATGCAATAAGGTCTTTTAAGAGCCCTTTAGATGGGTACATGGAGCTTAGAAAAATAGAAGACTCTACGTTAGGGTAATTCTAGGCAATTTCTAAAGTAAATTACACGGTCGGCACAACATTGTGGGCCAAAAGGCCTGTAATGTCCTGTAGATTTCTTTGTTCTGTGTTCATTACTGCCATGTGACTTTACCATGGAAGGATATGGATTCAGAATTAAATCAGCTTTATTATGACTGTCTTATATGACATGAAATTTGTTATTTGGCAGCAGTACAGTGCAAAGATATAAAATTTTGATGAATTACAAACTAAATGGTGCAAAAGAAAAGGAATAATGATATAGTATTCTGGAATGTCATAAATCTGATGTTCATAAAGCAGTTTCTGAATCATTGAGTGTGAGACTTCAGGCTCCTGGACCTCCTTCCTGATGATGGTAGCAAGAAGAGAGCATGTCTTGGATGTTAATGGTTGCCCGTTTCTCATGGTACTGCTCCTTGAAGATGTAGGGAGGACTGTGTCCATGATGGAGCTGGCTCGCTATAACCCTATGTACCCTCTTGTACATTGGAATCTCCATACAGGTCTGTGAAACAGCCAGTCAGAATGCTCTCCACCATACATCTATTTAATCTTGCAAGAGTCTTTGGTGACATACTAAATCTCAAGATCCTAATAAAGTAGAGTCACTGGCATGCCTTCTTCATGATTACATCAATGTGTTAGCCCCAGGACAGATTTTTCAAGATATTGACACCCAGGAACTTGAAGCTGCTTCCCTTTCCGCCGCTGAGCCCTCAGTGAGAACTAGAGTATCCTCTCCCAACTCCCCCTTCCTGAAGTCCACAATCAATTCTTTGGTCTTGCTGATGTTGAGTGCAAGGTTGTTGTTGTGACATGACTCAACCAGCCAACCTATCTCACTCTGGTACATTTCTTCATCACCATCTGAGATTTTGCCAACAATAGTGATGGCAACCAGTGAATTTATTGATGGCAATGTCTTAGCCACACAGACAAAACTGTAGAGAGAATAGAGCAGTGGGCTAGGTGCACATCCTTGACGTGCGCCTGTGTTGATTGGCAGCAATGAGGTGTTGTTATTACTGATGCATATTGACTGTGGTCTTCTAATAAGGAAGCTGAGAATTCAATAGCAGAGGCCTGCTTTAGAAGGTGGGTGATTAAAACTGAGGGGATGATGGTATTGAATGCAGAGCTGTAATTGATAAGCAATAAACAGTTTTGCTTTTTTTTAGGTGTTCCAAAGCAGACTAGAGAGCCAGGGAGATTGTTTCCACAAAAGACCTGTTGCAGTGGTCGTGTATTGCAGAGGTTTCAGGCCCTTGCTCAGGCAGAGTTAATTCTAGCCATCACCAACCTTTCAAAACGTTTCATTGTGTGTGTTACTGGTTAATATTCGTTGAGCCAGCTCAGCCTGCTCTTCTTGGGCACAGGTATGATTGTTGCCCTTTCGAAGCAGGTATGGACCTGAGATTGCAACAATGGGAGGTTGAAATGTTATATATTTATTTATTATTGAGATACAGCACGGAATAGGCCCTTCTGGCCCTTTGAGCTATGACGCCCAGTAATCCCCCAATTTAATCCAGCCTAATCGCAGGACAATTTGCAGTGATCTATTAACCTACCAACTGGTACGTCTTTGGACTGCAGGAGGAAATCGGAGCACCCGGAGGAACCCTACGCAGTCACAGGGAGAATGTACGAACTCCTTAAAGGCAGTGGCGGGAATTGAACCTGGGTTGCCTGTATTGTAAAACATTGTGATAATCATAATGCTACTGTATCATGTTCAAGATGTCCTTAAACATGCCAGGCAGTCAGTACCCTGCCAGGTTCACTATTGAGGCCTGACTCGTTGCAAGGGTTTAGCGTCCTGAAGGAAGTTCTGACATTAGCCTCTGAGACCGGATGCTGTGGGGAGTAGTGTTATTCTGTCTTTCAAAGCATACATAAAAGGCTTAGAAAGTATCACTGCCATTAATGCCTTGATGTAACAGCATGAAAATCCTGCCACAGCTGTCATGCATCCAATTGTGTCTCTAATTACACATGGAATTGCCTTTTTGTTCTCACAATTCAGCATTCTACAATTTCATTTCATTGTGAGAATCTGGTTTAGTGGGATCATCAAATGTCATTTCCCTATCAGACAAACATATCACCCAGAATTCTACCTATTATGCTTTTTTTAGTGCATTGCAAAGCTCAAAGGAACTGCTGGAGGAACTCAGCAGGTCAAGCAGCATCTGAGGGAGAAAGGAACTGTTGACATTTTGGGTTGTAACGCTGCAATTCACCGATTTCTTCCAGCAGATTTTGTGTTGCTCTAGATTCCAGCTTCTGTAGTCTTATATAACACAGATTTTCCGTGTCAGAATGTCCTACATACACAAAGAGAAAACTTCATTCACATGGTACACATAACACACATTGTATTGCACACTTCGAAGTACATGATGACATTTATATACCATTGCCCCTGACTTTGTAGCATTCATATTGTAATGGAATGTCACTATCAGAAATGTATCCCCTAGCTCAGTTTGAATTTATAACCTTTTAAAATAAGGATGTAGGCTTTGACACTGAGTCAGTTTTAATCCTAAGAGATTACTATGTTTACCCCATGGGGAGAGGATGTTTTATTTATCAAGAGTAATTAAGATCTTTATAACCAGCTTTATTGTTTCATCACAAATAGCCTGGAAAGAAAATAATTTGCATTTAATGCAATGATTGACAAGAGAAATTGCTGATGTATTTTCAACAAGCAGGGGAAAAAATGAGTGAATGAGGTCCTGGAAAACAGGCAAGCAGCGTGCATGGTATAATTTAGGAACATCCATATTAATGCAGATTAACTGGGTGATCTCACAGGCAAAAGCAGTTTCTTTAATATATAGAAACATAACTAAATTACATTTAGGAAACACAGAAGGAGCTGCAGGATCTCAGTGGGGCAGGCAGCAACTATGGAGGAAAATGGACTGTAGACATTTTGGGTCAAGACATTTCATGTGGATGAAGCAGTCCCAATGAATGGGCACAACCCAAATTATTGGCTGTTCATTTCACTTTATAGATGCTGCCTGACAACTGATTTCCTCCAGCTCTTTCTGTGTCGCTGCAGATTCCAGCATCTGTAGTCTTCTCTGTCTCTAAATAACACTTGATCAAATTTGATTGAAAATCCCTTTAAGAACACAAAAAATAGAGAAAGGAGAGGCTACTTTATCCCTCAAGACTGCCCTGCCATTTACTGGAAGATGTAAATCCTCTCCCATAGGGTAAACATAATAATCTCAGGGGATTAAAACTGACTAGTGACAAACCTCTCAAACTGACTTTCAAAGATCATAGTTTATCTTCTGTGCAGTTCCAATAACTCTTTATTGCTCAAGCCTTCCAATGTTTTTCTACCTCCACCATAAATATATCTAATGATCACACCTTCATAACCCTCTGAGTTAGAGATTTCCAGAGATTCACTACCATCTGAAAGAGGTTTTTACACACTTCAGCTTTAAATGATTTGCCCTTTATTTTGGATCTATACCCTTGTTCATAGCTATCCCAACAGTAATACATTTTAATATCTACCCTCTCTGTCTGGCCTCTTTTGAACCTTCAGCACTTGAATAGGAATACAATCCCCAACTAGCTAACTTCCCATGTCAGGATAACACTCTCATTCCAGTGATTACCCTGGTGGATCTCCTTTAGACTGCTTACTGTGCTACAATATGCCGTTCTCCTTCTGCAGGAATGTGATGGTATTGGGATTGTTAACCACAAAGTTCTAAATTCAAACAACTCTTAAGCCCTATCCAATATACATAGGTGGCTACAACTATCCTCAGTAAATGGAGGTTATACTGTTATTATCTACTGTTCAAAGGGTGGATCACTTCTCATGTTTATCTTCCATGATGAGTTTAGTTGCCAATGCCCACTATTTGAATGGTGGGTCCAGCCTCCCTACCAAGGAAGAGATAATTACAGCTAATAAAGTAATTTAACACAGTTCATTTATTTTTAATGATACACATTTAAATTTGGATAAAATTCTTAAAACATATTTAAACCTCACGGAAGATTTCTAGTATATGAAAGCTTTCCAAGTTATGAATGATTTCCAATACACAAAGGATTTCCAAAACACAGATACAATTCCTATAAACTAAACAGACATACCAATGAGTTGCAGGAAAAGGAATGTCCATCGCTGAAATCGAAGATAAAGGAATGGATTCTTGTTCACTTAATCTTTCTGTCATTCTTTTTGCTGTTCTTTGACTATTCCTAACCAGCCTGACTGCTCTCTTATATTTATACTGTTTTTTGCCACTTAGGTGACTTCATACACATATGATAATTTTTCAGGTACCTTTCCCACAGATGCTCTAAAAGCTTCTGGCAACAGTGTTCCCAAATACTCAATATTAAAGCTGTGAATGCTGAACTTCTGAGCACATACATCTTCCAACTATTGACAGATCCACTACTTTATGTGTTATCTGATAGTATTAATCTGGTCTGCAAACTTCCTTGAACTAAATAACTTAGCCAGTGTTGTCTGGTTTGATACAGGCCACTTAACATAACCCCATTATCTTACACTGCATCCCTTGAGCGGTCAGCTTTGTGATGGTACAGCAATCTGTGCACTATAGATAATGCTGTTTGTTTGCAAAACTGTCCTTTTAACTTCAGAATGATTATTGCTTGCAATTTACATTAACAACTGAAGACTAGCTCCCGTTTGCAACAGGAAGCTGAACAATGAATATTGTTGGAATTGTAACTTTCTCAGAAACAACTCTTTGATCTTTAGACACGCCAGTTGCTATGTTAGAAAGCCGGGTTTGGCAAAAAGGACCCCAGACCTGAACAGCGAGTATCCATTACATGAAGAAAGTGCTTCCAGATATTTTTCTATGTTTTATCTATAATTTATGCATAATTTATATTTTGTGTGCTTTCTGTACCTATGTGCCTGTGATTCTGCCGCAAGCTGGTCATTCATTGTACCTGTATCTCATTGTACTTTTGTACATGACAGTAAACGTGGCTTGACTTGTTAAGTCCTCTTTGCAAGTTAGTATTAACATATTAGCTTATTTCTGTAGTACAGTTTAGAAGCATTGACATCTACTTAGCATTTCATACCAATTGATATAAGAATCTGTCTACTCTCCATGTTTCTGGCATGTTCAATAATGACAGACTCTGCTGTTCTTTCTAATAAATTAGTCAGTGCATATCATGCGATAAATACACACATGTGCATCATAATTCATATTGCCAGTAAAATGACACGTATAGTATCCAAACACCAGCCGCATCTAATGATCTGACAATGAATGCATAGGAAGCAGATAGAGTGGAGAAGCAATGTGATTAAGTCTCTAGATAAGCCAGGTTTTGATTTTTTGCACAACATCAACATTGGCAAGGTTTTTATGTGAAACATTCAAGTATGCCCAAAAGAGAGTATTACTCTCTCGTTCAAACATTTCTCACTCTATACCTGGTTAGTGAGTTTTCTACATACGCAGGACCAAATATGATGCCAGGACTTCATCAGGAACAGGTTGAAAGGGGGCAGGGGGAGAGTGGGAATGATATGAGAAGCTAGAAGGTGATATCTGGAAATGACAAAGGGTGATATGAGACAGAATGAACCATCTCCAATCTTCTCACAACATATCCACTCTCCCTCTACCCATCTCCGTGTCTCCTACTCTCACCTAGATTCACATATCATCCTCCAGGTCTTGCTCCACCCCTTTCCCACCTGTTTATATTGGCTTTTGTCACCTTTCTAATCAAATCTAATATGTATGATATGGATCCCAAAAATAAATATTGTGGATGTTCAAAGTCTGAAACAAAAGGAGAACATCTGAGAAATTATACTTGAGTCGTCCAATATCTAAGCTGACACATCTGGTCAATAGCATTTCCCAAGAATTGTGGTGATTACAACATTCATTCTGTTCCTCTTTCAAAAGATGCTGCCTGTTTTGGTTTTAGACTTAAGACCAATTTGTTGTATTGCTTTAGAAAGAAAATTTCTGAGGGGAAAAAATACAAGATTCTTGCAGGATTCTAGCAATGTAAAATCATGAATTTATGAATTTTTATAGTGTTTGATTTCATTTGTTTTATTCTACTTAATGGTAGCATTAAAACAGCAGTTACCTACACCATGTCCATTCATCATCAGCCTCCTCGACAGGAGATCATGTAGGAAAGAGTTATAGATACTAAACATAGACCTGATTGGGCTCAGCTTTAATACAAAACTATACGTTGCTCAATCACACATGACAAATGGAAGCTTAAAGGAAAAAAGCTGGAGGGAAGCCAGGGACGAGAACTCAACATCTATCGTGGGTGGAAGTAAGAAAACAAGATATGGGTAAAGCAAATATATTTTCTGTGATTCAATTTTGTGATGAATTTACACAACCTACGAAGTGATCCAAATATGTTTTGCAAAGGCTGGGAAGTGGATTTTTGAAGATTACTGCTGAAAAGATTTGTTTTCTCTGCTTTAAATACTTTTTATCTGCTGAAGTTAAAATTGTCACATCTAGCAGCAGGAACTGAATGTGCAATGAACACATAGGAACAGACTGAGAACCTACAACCTCAGGCTACTTAGCATGTCTGTTGGAAAGTGCTAATGAAAACATAGAGCACAGCTAGTTGTTTGCCAAAAGGAAATAGACTGTATCCTGGTTTTCTGGTGTTAACTGTGAGTTCCACACTAGTCACCTTTTGACACACAGTGCTGCAGGCTGCAGGTGACTCTTCATATATAGAATATTTGAAGTACATTCTATTATTTATATAGAGTATCAAAAATGCTTACCTAGGTTACAGTTTTACATGAACTTTACAGGATGCAACACTCAGATTTGGAGCATACACTGTGTGAAACTTGCAGAGGGAAAGCACGTTCAGTGGCTCGGCATCCAGGAGGAGAAACTACTGAACATGACTGTTGCAGCTGTACAAAACTTTGGTTTGGCTGTATTTTAAATATTGTGTGCAATTCTGATAGCCCCATCAGGATGTGGAGGCTTTGTAAAGGGTACCAAAGTGAGTTATCAGGATGTTGCCTGGATTAGAGATTGTGTACTGTAAGGAGAGGTAGGACGGACTTGAGCTGTTTTCTCTTGAGGTTTGGAGGCTGAGGTGCATACGTAGCGCAGACAGCCTGAATCGTTTTCCTGGATAGACATCTCAATGCATTCAAGGTGAGAGGAGGAAAGAATAAATGAGTTGTGCAGGTCAAATCTTTTTACATGGAAAGTGGTGCCTGGAACAGGTTGCCAGGATGACAGTCGAAGCAGAAATGACAGAGACATTTTAAAGGCTTTCAGACAGGCACAGAAATTTTCATATTTAATGGGTATTGATCATTAATCATGTACAGGCAGAGGGAATTTGTTTAATTTGGGTTTATGTTTGCCATGGACATTGTTATCCTCTACTGTTCTATGTTTTACATTACAGAGATAAGATCATAAGACATAGCAGCAGAATTAGGCCATGTGGCCCGTCAAGTCTACTCTGCCATTCTATCATGGCTGATTTATTATCCCTCCCAACCCCATTCTCCTGCCTTTCTCCCATAATCTTTGACACCCTGACTAACCAAGAACCTATCAACCTCCACTTTAAATATACCCAGTGACTTAGCCTCCAAAGCTGTCTGTAGCAACGAATTCCACAGATTCACTACCCTTTGACTAAAGAAATTCCTCCTCACCTCTGTTCTAAATGGATGCCCCTCTATTCCGAGGCTGTGTCTTCTGGTTTTGGACTCATCCACTATATTAAACGTCCTCTCCACTTCCACTCTATCTAGGTCTTTCAATATCCTGTAGGTTTTAATGAGATGCTCCCCTTATTCTTCTAAACTCCAGTGAATACAGGCCCAGAGTCACCAAACACCGCTCATATGTTAACGCTTTCATTGCTGGAATCATTCTTGTAAACCTCCTTTGTACTGTCTCCAATGCCAGCACATCTTTTCTTAGATAAGGGACCCAAACCTGCTCTCAGTACTCCAAGTGCGGTCTGACCAATGCCTTATAAAGCCTCAACATTACATCATTGCTGTATATTCTAGTCCTCTCCAAATAAATGCTAACATTACTTTCACTGCCTTAGTTCTTCTGCGGACTCCCTGCTTCCTCAACATTACCTGCCCTTCCAGATGTCTTCATATTGTCTTCAAACTTGACCACAAATCTATCGATTCCATCATGCAAATCATTAACATGTAATGTGAAAAGAATCAGTCCCAACACCAACCCCTGCAGAACACTATTAGTTACTAGCAGCCATCCAGAAAAGGCCTCCTTTATTCCTACTTTTTGCCTCCTGCCAGTCAGCCAACCTTCTATTCACGAGCTTCATATGTGGCACTTTGTCAAAGGCCTTCTAAAAATTCAAGTAATCAACATCCTCTGACTTTCCTTTATCTATCCTGCTTGTTATTTCCTCAAGGGATTCCAACAGATTTGTCAGGCAAGATTTCCCCTTTCAGAAACCATGCTGACTTTAGCCTATTTTATCATGTGTTTCCAAGTACCCTGAAAACACATCCTTAGTAATGGTTTCCAACATATTACAAGACACTGAAGTCAGGCTAACTGGCCTCTTCAGCTACCTCTTTCAGAACGCTGGGGTGTAGTCCATCTGGTCCAGGTGACTTCAGACCTTTCAGTTTTCCAAGCACCTTCCCTATACTAATACCAAATACACTTACTTCTGCCTTCAGACACTCTAGAATCTCTGGCCTACTCCAGTGTCTTCCACAGTGAAGCCTAGTGCTATATAAATACGGTATTTAGTTCATCTGCCATTTCTTTCTCCTTCATTACTACATCCCCATCATCATTTTCCAGCATTTTGATCTCTACTCTCATCTCCCTTTTATTCTCTAAACTGTAAATGTGAAAAAAAATTTGGTATCTTCTTTTATATTGCCAGCTAGCTTACCTTCATATTTAATCTTTTCTCTCTTTTTGGCTTTTTTAGTTGACTTCTGTTGGTTTTAAAAGCTTTCCAATCCTCTACCTTCTCATTACTTTTTGCTATTATATATGCAGTTTCTTTTGCTTTTATGCTGTCTTTGACTACCCTTGTCAGTCATGGTTGTATTATCCTCTCTTTAGCATATTTCTTCATTTTTGGGATGTAATCTATCCTACACATTCTTAATTGTGTCCAGCCATTGCTGTTCTGCTGTCATCCTTGCTGTTGTCCTTCCACTCAAATTCAGCCAGCTTCTCTCTCATTCCTCTGTTATTTTCTTTACTCTACTGTAGCACTGATCCATCTGACTTTAGCTTCTCCCACTCAGACTTCAGGGTGAATTCTATTATATTATGATCACCGTCTCCAAAAAGTTTCTTTTTCATAAGCTCCCTTATCGAATCTGATTCATTACACAAAAGCCAATCCAGAATTTCCTTTCTCCTAGTGAGTTCAGCCACAAGGTGCTATAAAAAGCAATCTCGTAGGCATTCTACAAATTCCATTCCTAAGGATCCAGCACCAACTTGATTTCCCCATCTACTGCATATTGAAATCCTCCATGACTATCGTAACATTGTCTGTTTTACATGCCTTGTCTATCACCCATTGTAGCTTGTACCCACACCTTGGCTACTGTTTGGGGGCCCGCATATAACTCCCATCAGGATCTTTTTATCTTAACTCCATCCACAGGGATTCTGTATCATCTGATCTTATGTCACCTTTCTCAGGATTTGAGTTTAATTTTTACCAAAAGAGCCATCCCTCCCACTCTTCTGGAATTCCTGTCCTTTCAATACAATGCGTATCCTTGGATTTTAAGCTCCCAACTATGATTTTCCTTCAGCAATGACTCAGTGATGCCAACAACATCATACCTGTCAATTTCTAGCTGTACGTCAAGATCATCTATCTTATTCCATATACTGTGTGCATTGAAATGTATCATCTTCATTTCTGCTTTCATCACCCTTTTCACTTTGGTCCCCATGTTACACTTCAACTCTAACCCACTGACTGCAATTTTGCCCTATCATCTGTCTGCCCTTCTTGAAGTCACCCTACCCACTGCATTTACTTGTATACCATCTACCCTATCCACAGCCCTATCACTCCAGTTTCCATCTTCCTGCTGAATTAGTTTAAACCTTCCTCCACAGCTCTAGCAAACCTGCCCACAAAGATATTGGTTACCCCCTCAGGTTAGCATGTAACCGGTTCTTTTTGTAAATGTCATACCTTACCCAGAAGAGATCCCACTGGTCTAGAAATCTGAAACACTGTCCCTGCACTAATTCCTCAACCACACATTCATCTACCAAATTATCTTATTCGTAACTTCAATGGCACAAACAGCAGTCCAGTGATTAATACATTGGAGGTTCTGCTTTTCAGCTTTCTAACTAACTCCCTATATTCTCCCTTCAGAACCTCCTGCCATTCCCTACCAATGTCGTTGGTCCCAATATGTACTGTGACTTCTGGCTGCTCATTCTCCCCAGTTAGAATGTGTGGACTAAATCTGAGACATCCCTGACCCTGGCACCTGGGAAGCAACATACCATCAATAGAATCATTTGTTTGCACCTCCAACTATGGAATCCTCTATCACTACTGCACTTCTCTTCTCCCCCGTTCCTTCTGAGCCACTGAGCCAGACAGCTGACCACTGTGGCCTTCCTCTGCGAGTTCATCCCCCTCCAACAATATCCAAAACGCAATACCTTTTATTGAGGGGGCTGGCCACAGCCACAGGAGCGCAATGCACTGTTGTCTATCCCCTTTCTCCTTCCTGACATTCACCCAGTTACCTCTGTCCTGCACCTTGGGTGTAACTACCTCCCTGTATTTCATGCCATTGAAACCCCTTAGATCCCGAATAATCTGGAGTTCATTCAATTCCAGCTCCAATTCATTTCCTTAACATGATCTGAAAGAAGCTGCAACTGGATGCACTTCTTCCAGGTGTAGTCATCAGGGACACTGGGGTCTCCCTGACTTCCTACATCTTGCAAGAGGACCATTCCACTAACTTGCATGGCATCTCCGCTCTCCAACTGTGCAATATGAAAGGAAGAAAGGAAAATTAAACAAACAAATCTACCTGAACTCACACAAAATGCTGGAGGAACTCAAAAGACCAGGTGGCATCTATGGAAAAGAGTACAGTCAACATTTCAGGCCGAGACCCTTCATCAGGACCTTAGACAAATCTACCTACACCCTTTGTCTCTCTTTGCCAAAGCCTTTATGAGCCAAAGATTGTACCATGCACTCCAGCACTGACCAACTCACACAATGGCTGCTCTACTTCAACTTAACTTCTTTTTATTAGCCCCTGCAAAGTGCCTAATTACCCACAATCCAACATCTCTATGGGAACTGTGGTGTGCAGGCCATCATAACCAATGGTACTGTTTACTGGAGTTATAAAACACAACACTGACCACTTCCCATATCCATTCAGGGACATTTTAAACAGTTTGAATAAATTTAAATGACTGAAAAAATAAAAATGAAGTCTTTTTAAAATTAAAATCCATTAAACTATATTTCCAATTTGTTAACAATAAAATTAAATAAAGAAAAAAACATCAGTAAAACTCCAATAATCCAACACCCCGAAACGTTGATGGTGCTGGACTAACAGACTTTGCGGACGATTGAATGATATGCTGATAAATATCAAAGCACACTATTACTTTGACTTTTTCATGTTACATAATCATATAATAATTTTTCCAATGAACTTGCTGAGTCACCATGTGTGGCATTTTTGGATCCCTACAGGCAAAATGCCATTTATCTGATCTTTAACCAACGGTCTATTTTTTAAAATTTTCCAAGTCTGGGGTGCAATTGAAAAGTTCAAAAGTTTGTTTTAAAGGAAATGTAATGATCACATCTCAGGTAAGTATCCTGATTGGCGGCTGTATATGATGGCATTTTTCTTGACATTGATTGAAGTGATGAGTCAGAAGAAGGGATGTTGCTTTGGCTGCACATGCTGTATACTGTATATTCCTTGTTCTAAAATTGTTTTGGCTTAAGTTAAATATTGAATATATCAAGCCACACATTTAGTAGGGTTATATGAGAATTTTTTTTCAGAAGAGTAACAATTCATTAAATTACAGTAATTATCCTTATTGTGATTTTATTGGCAACACCACTTCTTATCTGCTGACTTCAGTACTAAAAGCTGAGGGTCAGTTCCAAAGTAATCCAGCATGGGGCATAAGAGATTAATATTGGAATGTAAAATACCAAGAACATTTTCCAAAGCAACTTCAAACAAACAAGTATTCTTTCTCTTTTTGGACTGTATAAACAATGTGTATGGTCCTATGGTATTTGAAATTTAAAAAAAAACAGTAGAAGTATGTTATTCTTTTGGACAGGCAAACCATTATAAAATGTGATGAGATGGAAAATGTGTTTTCACTCTCTCGATGTATCTGAAGGACTTCCTGTAGGTGTGTGATTTATTTCAGCAAAGAAAAAGAGACTCAAAAATGTAGGATCAACCTTTATTAGGCTCAGGTGGAACATTGAGTGTTGATTCAGCTAGCTTAATTTCTTTTACAGCAGTCCCTCAGGATTGAGGATGGCAGCATACACAAATTTCTACAGATGCTGGAAATCCAAAGCAATGCACACAAAACGCTGCAGGAACTCAGCAGGTTAGGCAGCATCTATGGAAAAGGACAAACGGTTGACATTTTGGGTTGATACCCATCTTCAGGACTCAGGGTCTTGGCTCAAAACATTGACTGTTTACTCTTTTCCGTAGATGTTGCCTGACCTGCTGAGTTCCTCCTGCATTCTGTGTGTGTTGCTGATATTTAATCTTTCTTTTACTTCCAGTCTGGTTTTGTGGGATCTTAAGTGGCTGATGAGACCAATGTTAGAACTGCAGATGGACTTGGTGCTAGATAACCCAATGATTCAGTGGGTAGTTTTTTGAGTTGTTCTGCTTCTGTCATCTACAAGAACATTTTGCTTACTTCAAATCTACAGACTTGAGGTTCTTCAGACCATCCTAAGGCTAAGGAAATTTCCATGTCCCCAGTGACCCTCACCAATTTTTATAGCTGCACACTAAAAAAACATCCTATTCAGATGCATCACAGCCCAATATAGTAGCTGCTCTGCTCAAGAATACAATAAATCGTGGAGTGTTGTGGACACAGCCCAGTCAATAATGCAAATCAGTCTCCTCTGCATTGACTCTAACTGCATTCCCTGCAGCTATAGAAAAAGGTCCTTCCATCCTGGTCATTTTCTCTTGTCCCATCTCCAGAAGATATAAGAGCTTGAAAACATGCATCGCCAGGCTCAAGGATACCTTCTATCCTGTTGTTACAGGGTTCTTGAATGGATGCCTTTTACAATAAAGATGAACTCTTAATCTCTCAATCTACCCCATCATGGCCTTGCCTTTATCAGTCTACCCGCACTGTGCTTTCTCTGTAACTGTAACACTATATTCTGCATTCTGTTTTCCTTTTATACTACCTCGAAATAGCTATGTATGGAATACGCATTCTGGGTGGCATGCACACAAAAACTTGTCACTGTGTTTCAGTACATGTAACAGTAATAAACTAATTGCCTATTACCATCCCAAATTCTCCTCCATTTTGAGTGGTCATGGGCAGAGCTTCCTAGGAGGCAGTGTGGAAATTACATCTTTTCAAGGCGGCCGTGAGCATATGCTTGAATCTCCTCCTCGGCACACCTGGTAATTTCTTCCTCTGGCAGAGCTTGAAGCAGAATGCTTTTGTCAGGAGTTTTGGTTTGGGCAAGCAAATGATGTGGTCTGTATAATGGAGTCAACTGAATGTAACTAGAGCCTCAGTACTGGACATGTTGGCCAGGAGAGGATACTGGTTCCCTTATCCTTTGAAATTGGAGAACTTAAAAGTAATAGCAGTAGTGATATTTTTCTAGTGCCTTGTGATGCCTACTGTAAACCCAGGTCTCAGAGAGAGGGCAGGGATTATTGCTGCTTGTAGATCACAAAGTCTAGACAATTGAATATCTGCATCCTTAATCAACATTTGAGTCTGATGGTGAATTCCATTACTGATCTCCTCCCTTGCTGAAAACGTCATTCTGAAGTTCTGGGAAGTGATCCAAATGTTCCAGAGCCTCACTATGAACCTTGATTGTCAGGAGCAAAGGTAGGTTGTAGAGGACCTCTGTTTTGTGGTTATTTTTAGTAAAGTCTCTTATGCTTCAGTAATAAACCTGATGATGGGATTGATCTCCACTTCTGACTGTGCCCAGATGAAGGCATAATCTACAGACTGCAGCCTGACTTCTGAGATATAGGTATATTTCATTTTGGAGTGTAAACCACCACATGTGAACAGCTTCCCACCCGACCTAAAGATTAGCTACCTCAGAAAGTTACCTGAATGTTGCTGACCGAAGAGGTGGTGGAATCAGATGCAGGGACCATGCTTAAGAGTATTTAGAAAGGCATTTAAATAGAAAAGCATAGAAAACTACAGGCCTTCTGTAGGCAAATGTAGTACTGTTGGGCAAAAAGGGGTCAACATGGCCAGGATGGGCTGAAGGGTCCATTTCTGTGCTGTACAGTTCAATGATTCCATAGCCAGCCTTGGAGTTGTTGAGCATGAAGATAATTTCCACTGGATGGATGAAATCCATATTTTGACTTGGGGAGCAGCTTTTCAGCCACCAATAGGAGGCAGTTGAGAAGGGCGCTGATGATGACTTTCCCTGTGACAGTCAGGTGGATGTCTCTTTTGTTGATGATGGTCATAATACCTTCAATGGCCATTTTATTCGGTACAGCTGTACGTCTGCAACTACCTAATGGACCATGCATGTGGCCATTGCTCAATGCATAAAAGTGTGCAGATATGGTCAAGAAATTCAGTTGTTGTTCAGACTAAACATCAGAATGGGAAAGAAAAGTAACCTAAGAGACTTTGACCATGGAATGATTGTTGGTGCCAGACGAGTTGGTTTGAGTACCACAGAAACCGCCGATCTCCTGGGATTTTCACAAACAACAATTTCTAGAGTTTACAGAAATGGTACAAAAGTACAAAAATCATCCAGTGAGCGGCAGTTCTGAAGACAAAAATGCCTTGATAATGAGAAAGATTTGAGAGGAATAGCGAGACTGTTCAAGCTGACAGGAAGGCAACAGTAGCTCAAACAACAGTGGTGTGCAGGAGAGCATCTCTGTACACACAGCACATTGAGCTGGAAGTGGATAGGTTACAGCTGCAGAAGACCATGGACATATTATCACTGGCCTCTTTATTAGGTACCTTCTGTACATCATCACTTTGATCCCTTGGAATATCTATCTCTTCCCAGATATGGAGAATGAAGCACTGGATTGGTGTTGGAATATCTTCACAACTGTGTTTTTAGGATCTCAGTAGCATTATCATGTAATTTTAAAGCTAGAATATGTTCTTGTTTATCAGGTATTGTGACAAGGCTGACCCAGAAAGGTTGGAGTGAAATGGAGTTCAGTATGCTCATGTGAGGGACAGAATAATTGTTGTGGAGGTCAATGGAGGGTTCTATCCAGCAGTTGTTGACTACCTCTCTATCCCTGAGTGTTTATTTCCATTCTTGACTGCTAATTGAATAGGTCCTTGGGTACTGGAGCCCAGAGATGGCTTTTACAGAATTAAAGAACTCAAGCATTTCCTTGTTGAATTCATAGATCTTCTGTGCTCTTTCCAGGCTCCATGTGTTTTCTAGGTTCCAAATCCTCAGATGGACCTCTGCCTTTGGGTGCCTGTGGCACTATTTCTTTGCCCTTGAAGAAAGAAGGAATTTTCAATCCAGAAATTATTTAAATTTGAGATTAGCTAGCTCCATGTTGCTGATTCATTTCATTGGAGGAGCTTGTACTCTTCACAAGGGCCAATTATGACAGACTTCTGGGAAGATTTGAACTGTGAATGTTTTGCAACTCTTCACAGAAGAGAGCTGAAAAATTGTTTGTAAATTATTGTCTGGTTTGAGCTTTGAGAACTTTAACATAGATCATTTTGGAGTCAGGTTGATGGAGATAGCAATGTGGGTTAGGCAGTGGTTACTCCAGCAGTCACTGATGCCTGTTATGAGCAAAAATAATATGTTTATCTTTGTGTCCATGGACTGGGAATGTTACCATGATGATGTACAGTTATCACTCTGGCAGAGCAGAGAGTTTGTAATGATGAGGCCATCCTCCAACTATTTGCTCACAAGAAAGAGTTAGCTGTCCCACTTTTTCCTTCAAGAGGACCACAACTTTGTCATAGGATTTGGAGGCTTGTGTGCCTCAATGACCTGGAAAACTATGTTTAATGGAGTCAGGGCCTTGTATTTTGACTGCTGCCAAACAAGTCAAAGGATAGAGGTCAGACTCAGAGTGGTCCATCAGACTTCCAGGTTTGGGGGTTCAGCTCAGGGCTAACAACCCTGACTGATCAAAAAAATTGTTATGGAAACTAATGAAGAATCCTTCTATATCTGTGTCCAACCAAGGACAGACAGAGATGGAGGATCTTCATTGCTACCCTAAACACCAATGGTGTAATGGGCAGTAGGTTTCCAATCTTTCTTGCCTGTCACACTTAGCCAGGAGGTTGTAGCCTTTCACAGCTTCTGGTGCTGCGATCACCCAGGAGGATTAGAGTGTCTCCCTTTGTGATCCAGTCCAGGAAAAACGAGGTGTCGAAGCTGAAGTCCTCCTTACTGTCATCCAAAACTTTAATAGTTAATGAATGTGCATTGATGACTATAGTGTACTGGTTCTGTGTCACAGTGAGCAGAGGCCATTCATTAATTCTACAGGCAGAGATGATGAGACTCTGTATTAGCCCCTTCGCGAAGATAAAGCTCACTAGATGAAGAGGGTGCTCCTCTACTGTTTTGCCCCTCTGGATGCAAGTAAACCTAACACCCTCTGCCTTAAACCAGTGTAGCCCTTAGGCACGGCCAGCACATGATTGTCTAGGGGAAAACAACTTCTGACCCCGCCAAAATGAGAAATCTCGTTTCTGTGGATGCTGCATGATGTGTTGCCTGGTCACAAATCTGCACCGCAAAATATCAGATGGTACACCATATGCAATTAAATGATTAAACTTTATAAATCTCAATCTGGATAAAGGGTTTGTAAAGAAAATAAAAAGTAAAAGGGCCCATTTTAAGGAAAAAGTCTATTGCACATCATGGAGCTCACTGTTCGTTCATTTGTTCCCGTTGACCTCCAAGCGCAGCTGCTCCTTGGACCCTTGCTCCTCAGTCCACTCCGTCCAGTGGTCTTCCAAACCTCTCCATTCGCGTCCTCTCTCTCCATCGCTCCCTGATGAAAAACTGTGAAAATCTCGGCTCCCAGGCACACAGGAAAGAACAACATTTCTCCCATTGGATAACATACATGCCAAAGTCCTGTTATCTCTAGCCATAACCCAAACATTGCTGCTACAGAGAAACTATTATCATAACAGTGGAACATTACATAGAAACCATTACATTAGCCTTAGCAGTGAATCTTTACAGTGTGTTACACCAGTCATACCCTGCATGTCTTATTCCCTGATGGGAGTGGGACAAACAGTCCATGAGCAGGGTGGATGGGATCCTTTGTGATATTACTGGCCTTATTCCAGCACCTTTCTGTATATATATCCTTGATGGTGGATAGGCTGGTTCCAGTGATTTCCAAGTCTCTGAGTTCCCCGTCTGTGATAGAGGAGCAGTGTGGGATTGTCCATGAGGCTCCTAAATTTCCAGGTCCAGCACTTCATATCAAGGAATGGAAATTGCTGCACTTGATTTCTTTTGATGCAGGGAGTCATTGCATAGATTAGTAGAGCAGTGTTCTGATTCAGTGACAAGTTGACTTTTAAGGTAACTGGAGATTAGGAGCACTCAACAATAATGGCCTTGATTCCAAAACTATAATTTAAAAATGTACATTGCTAACTATGTAGCCACTGATTATGATTTGGATCATTTTGCATTTATTAGCTTGAAAAGTCACAATAGTTTTCAGAAAGGAGGTGGAAGAGCTCAAGGCCAGGCAAATAACCTCTTCTGCAATGTCAATAAGACAAAGTGGGTGGTTATTGACTTAAGGGAAATTTGACCCATTCACACCCCTCATCACATCAGCTGCACAGCAGTGAAAACCGAGCAGGTTTAAACTCCTGGGAGTACACATCTTGCACAACCTCTCATGGTCTCAGGATACATGAGAGGTTGTATTCTCCCCAGTCAAGAAAACTCACCAATGCCTTTACTTTCTGAGGAGGCTGAAGAGAGCTGGACTATGCACATCAATATGATGACTTTCTACAGATGTGTAGCTGAGAGCATTCTAAAATGCTGCATCACTGTATGTTACTGTAACTGTATTGCAGTGGACAGGAAGGCTCTACGACTGATTCTAAACAGCCCAAGGCATCACTGGAACCAGCCTATCCACCATCAAGGAGATATATATACAGAAAGGTGCTGGAATAAGGCCAGTAATATCACAAAGGATCCCATCCACCCTGCTCATGGACTGTTTGTCCCACTCCCATCAGGAAAGAGCCTACGTAGCATTCACACCAGGACCACCAGTCTCAAAAAACAGTTACTTTCCACAAGGCATCAGGCTGAACAACACCTCCACTCATTAACTCACCTAACCACAACCCCACCACCACTACTGTATCATTTCCTGTCAGAGTCAACTTACATACAGATACACCTGTACCTAGTATCACTTTATGTACAATCAATCTATGTATATAAGTAAATCTTATTCATTTATATTTATTCTGTTATTATTGTGTTCTTCATGCTTATTTTTTTTATGCTGGATCAGATCCAGGATAATAATCATTTCATTCTCCTTTACGTTTGTGTACTGACGAGTGACAAAAAGCAATCCTGAATCTTGATTCTTTAGGCTTGTTGCTATTGTTACTGGCTTTCCAGAGCTACATAGTACAGTTGTGAAAAGATGGTACACGGAGTGGGATTGCTTGTTGTTCAAGTGTATGTTGATTTTTTTTCTGCAGTGATAAGCATGTCAGTGAGCTGAAATCTTGCTTTGAGTTTCAGAGGATGGCACATTCCAAACTTTTGCACCATGTGCCTGCAAGATGTTTAACTTTGCTCAAGGCTGTACATAAACTTCTGAAGATTTGCCCCGCAGTGCAGTTGCATGTGATTCAGAGGGAAGAAAGCTAACTGGTATTTTTCAAAATCTTATGGAGGCAGATTATATTTCCTACTGGATTTTTACCTACAGAAAACTGCATCTCAGTCTGATGCCTAAAGCTATTTTCATGTTTGAAGATTGAGATGAAATTTCAAGGATATCGCATCTTGAAAAGAGTCAAAGTAATAATATTGAATTGAACGATGAAGTCATAGAAACATACAGTATAGTAACAGACCATTTGACACACATATCCATGTAACTCATTACACATTGAGGGTGCAAAAGAGGTTTACTTGGATGCTGCCTGGATTAGCGAGTATGCATAAACTTTAGTCATTTTATTTGGAGCCACAAAAGTTGAAGGCAGACCAGACAGAAATTTATAAGATTATTTGAGACATAGACAGGTAGTATCTTTTTCACAGAGTTGAAATCTATAATAGTAGAGGGCATGCATTTAAGGTGAGAGAGGACAAATTCAAAGTAGATATGCAGGTATCACATACCCCGTGACAGGTTAAAGATCCAGCAGAAATGGAAAATGCTTTGGAGTCCAGTATTGCTATTAACTAATGGTATTTATTAGTAACTACGCAATACAGTAATATAAATGCAGATAAATCAAATAGTTTAGCAATGATTATATATAAGTAAGTGTGGAAATATATGAAAGCCAAGCTTTTTCAACTCTAGGGGTACATAGAGGGTCTTACGATGATGAGTAAAGTTCAGTTCAGTTCATGGTATTGAGTTGAGTAGTGATGGGGAGAGAGAGAGGGAGAGATTTGAATCTTCAGGTGAGCTGACGCCATCGATCTTCCCGTTGTCCTCCGAAATCCTCGAAATCCTTCAGAAGTCACTGACTGTGACCATAACAAGGGGACCGTTCTTCTGTGGTGCAATTATCTACCCAGGTGAGGGTTGGACACACGAATAACTCCCCACCAGTCACACCCTTTTCAAACTGTGAGAGCCACTGATCGATCCTACAAAACCCACCTATTCTATGGGCACAACAAAGCTCATTTAGTGTCCAAAGACATGTGTCTGTAGGTCTAACAACTGACCTTCTATTTATCTCACTGTGCTGAACACCAACTGTCCATCAAGAAACTTCTCCCTTCTCTCTCTGTAAGAACTTGGAAGCTGCTAGTGTCTTTGCAAAAGTGTAAATATGCTGCCAAAAAACCACAACACCATCTCAAAGCAGTCTTCGTCTCTCTCTCTCCTTCTTTCTCTCTCTTTTAACAAGGTGTCTGTGTTGAACAACTCTCTCTCTCTCTTTTCAAAAGAACAGTTCATAGGGGTAATTCAGGACCCCGTCACACAGGACAAGTTGTTTTGGATTGTTGGCCAGAAGAATCTACAGTCTACAATTAGTGGATTTGAGGAATCAGGGACAGGGGAAGTAGGAAAACCAGTTGTCTTTGCTTCCCCCATTTTGTGGACTCTGAACTGATTCTTGCATTGGGTTAATCTAATCGGAGCAATTGAATGTGGACACAAGGAACTTTAGTCAATGACCTGTTAAATCTGGGACTATTCTCAGATGAGTAGCTACTTATTATGTAAAATGCCAGACCTACCAAAGAAGTAATCTGTAATCTCGTTAGACGCTGTTTGGTCACCTCACTTAACTGGTTTGAACCTGTCAGAGTTGAAAGACACAAATACACAAGATTAGGAAGGGCAGAACCATGAAACCCTGGTTGGTTATAACCCTGGATTAGAACCAGTAAGGTGTTGACCTGGGTAGGTCAGGTGACCTTGAGCCAATGGGATGGAGATCCACTAGTTCAACTGATGAGGAACACTATAAGAGTCAGAAGCTCCAAATACACAAGGGTGATAACTCTCCAGCAATTAGAGACCATCCATCACTGATAAGGAGGAACCCATAGACACGTGGAGATCAGAACCATGAGGAATGTGTGGCCAGCGTAGACTTCTTTCCTGGGTAGTACCTTTTCTCTTCATTGACTGTTCATGGAGGGTCAGGCAGTCTAGTAGGTTGCACACAGTTAGTTAGTTTGTGAACCCACGTGCTTTTTAGTTGAGGCAATAGCAGTTACTTGTTGGTAAATACAGATTCTCTGTGCCTCACTGATCACCCCTTGTAATATTGATCACGATCACCACATGTCTGTGGTTCCTTCTTATCCACGATGGTTAGTTTCTGGTTGCTGGAGAGTTATCGCCCCTACATATTTGGAGCTCCTGACTCTTATAGTGTTTCTCATCAGCTGAACTGGTGGATCTCCAGCCCACTGGCTCAAGATCACCTGACCTACCTGGGTCACCTTCTTATTGGTTCTAGTCCAAGGCTACAACCAACTTTGTTTCATAGTTCTGCCCATCCCAGCCTTGTGTATTTCAACTCTGACTGGTCCAAACCAGTTAAATGAGGCAACCCAGACACAGTCTAAAGAGATTACTAGTTTAATTAATTTGATAGAACATTGTGGGCCTTTCCTGCACTCTACTGTTCTATGTTTGATGCTCTATGTGCTAATCCTACTTAGTCTCAGTAAACCAAAGATAGGTGAACAACTTTTTTGGCAGTGACAGTAAGTACATTTTCTTTGTGCCTTACTGACCATTACAAGGGGTGAGTCTTGTAACAAGATAGGAAGTAGTAGGTACCTGGAATGTGCAGCCAGGGGTGATAGTGGAAACAAATATCATAGAGGCATTTGACAGGCTTCTAGATGGACACATGCATATGCAGAGAGTGGAAGGATAGGAGCATTATTTAGGCAAAAGGGAAGATCTTAGTTAGTCATTTAATCACTAGTTTAATTAATTTGATACAACATTGTGGGCCTTTCCTATGGCCTACTGTTCTATGTTTGATGCACTCTGTAGTAATCCTATATAGTCTCAGTGAACCAAAGATAGGTGAACATCTTTGACAAAGGCAGTCTTCCAAAAATTGTAAATGGTAGTTTTGTTACTTCAGTAAGCAAAATATTTGTGGAGTGGGTATTGAGCATCAAGCAAAATCTTCTGGGAAGATGAAACTGAAAGAAAAATTAGTGTCAGACTGAACTACTATGGGTCTTTTGGGGAATTTTATGACATTGTACTACAAAACTCAAAAGTCCTGAAAGCTGCTAAATCAAATGAAAATTAGCTATGTAAAATATTTTTATGTCTATATGCAAGAGAGCTTTGCTCTTCATTAAAAGTAACATACTGTACAATGCAATGCAACGTGTAAGAGGTTTCCCTTTGTTTCACATGAAACTGAAATAATTAAATGTGTTGGCAGAAATTACTGTATCTTTCAAACTAGATAGCTAAAAATATTAACATTATAATTTTATTCATTTATACAGAGGTCAGACAGTAGATTATCTGATCTTATGAAATTTCATAACATACCACACGTATGACAATCCAATAGTGAATGCAGATTTCTGCAATGAAATTCTGGGTCTATCCGGGACGTCCTCCATCTAAAGGAAAGCCAACAAATGAACATATGGAAAATATTCAATGATTCTGTTTATCAGGAAATATAGAGGAGGCTTGACCCACAGACAGAGCAGTGGATATGATTCACCAGTGAACAATAACTTTAATAATAGAGCACACAATAGCAAGCCATGAGAGGCCACAAAACAAGAGAGAACAGAAACTAAGCACAACATGCAGCCAGGTAAATTTTAGGCGGGGAGAGTGAAAGCTCAGAGCAATTAAAAAAAGTTGGCAACAGTCATTAAGGACCTCCATCACCCAACACACGCTCTCTTCTCATTGCTACCATCAAGGAAGAGGTACAGGAACCTGAAGATGCACACTCAATGTTTCAGGAACAGATTCTTCCCCTCCACCATCAGATTTCTGAATGGACAATGAATCCATGAACGCTTCTTCAGTATTTTTTTCCCTTTCTTTTTCACTAATTGATTTTTTACATATATTTCTTATTGTAATATACAGTTTCTATTATTATGAATTGCAATGTACTGCTGCCACAACACAACAAATTTCTTGATGTGGTCATGCAACATCTACTGGAAGAAATGCTCTGGGTGTTAATGTTCTGGGTCAAACCTTGTATCAGGCCTTGTAGGGTTTCAACCCAAAACCTCAACAATGCCTTTCCTCTCAGAGATGCTACTCGACCTGCTGAGTTTACGTATCAGATTGTTTCTTGGTCTAGATTCCAATGTCCGCTACCTCTTGAGTCTGTAACTTTCTTGCCCTTGAAATCAATTTCCCTACCTATAGTCCTGTTAATTGAGGACATTCTCTTAGTTTTCCTTGTTACTGGCTAAAAATCAGCTGTTCACAATTTGTGTACACAGACATCCAATCCCTTTGCATTTCAGAACTCTCTCATCTTTGAAATTATATGCTCATGTTACTTTTTCCTAACAAAATGAGCAATTTCACATTCGCTCCAATTATTCTCCATTTGCAGGATATTTCCCCACTCACCTAAACTATCCATTTCTCTTTCTGGTCTCCCTATCACTATTATTTTACTACATATCCTTATACCGTCAGAAAATTTAGCAAACATGCATTTGGTATCTTCATCCAAGTGATTGGTTTTATTTGTCAGATGCATTGAAACGTACAGTGAAATGTCATTTTGTGTCAAATCAAACCAGTGTGGATTGCACTGGACAGTCTGCAAGTGTCCGCACGCCTTTGGCACCGACCCAGCATGTCCACACCTCACTAACCTTAACCTGTACTTGTTTGGAGTGTGGGAGGAGCACTCAGAGGAAACCCGCACATCCACAGGGAGAAGGCACAATTTTTTTACAGGCAGCAGCAGGAACTGAACTCTGATCTTACCGCTGGTGCTGTAAAGTGTTGCGCTAAGCGTTACACGACTGCCACCCCTCACGCTGCCTTGTCGGCCCCCACGCTACTGTTAGTAAACAATAATTGTAAGCTAAACTGCAACTAGTAAGCTCAATTGTAAACAATAACATCTGAGGTCCTCAGCATCGTAGCTAAGCAGACTATCAATTACATAAAGATAAAATACCTGCAGCAGGTTGTGTGTCTTGCAGAGGATGTGGCTCACTTCCTCTCTCTTCCTGTAGCTCACCCTGCTACGTATTAATGATTCACATGCAGCTCCAGGGGCAGAGTGTATGCATACTGAATGTATCCAAGCAAAAGAACAACAGGACAGCTAAACTGGATGAAGTGATCTTTGTTGAGAGACGCAACACTCTAGTTGTCCACTAAGGCATGCAGCAGGAGATGGGATAGTTGGCTGAAAGTAAATATGTCTAAAGCATAAATCAATACTGCAGAGCAGTGGTTCATTTTCCATGTAATCCGACAGGACGGATTCAAGAGTTTAACAAAGATTATAACTCAGTTTGATCCAGTTGCTGTTACTGAAAAGAGGTCATGGTGTGACTAGGCTATAAAATAAAACCGTCAAGATAATTGACTCTTGTGAAATATGAAAATATGCTTGCTGAGATGGATCTTGCAACAACAAAGTAGAATTCATAATGGAAGTGATGCCAACTGAAAATGTTGCAACATTAACTTTGAACTCTGAAGAGAATCTAATGGTTTTAAGCAACTGACAGGTAAGGAACTCTTGGAATGGATATTGTACATGAGTGGAATGAACAACAAGGATTCAAAAGATAAAAGGCATGAAGACGTGATTGGATTTATATGATTAGACTAATGGGAATAAATGTTCTTTTCTAATGTTTAGACAAACTGGTATAAATTGGAGGTGGAAATCTTTTGTAGATGAGAGCAAAGGCAGAACAAGGCCTTCAAGAGTATTTCATGTTAGATGGTGTCTAAGTCCATTTATCCATCAACCATTATTAAAAAAATACAATTGATAGTTGAAATCAGGGTATCACTGAGAAAACCAATTGTTATTGCTCATCCGCACTTGCCATTGTAAAGTCAGGAGAGAGTAATCTTCTTCAATTGCTGCAGTCCTCCTGGTGCTCCTCAAGTGCCTTTGAGGAGGGACTTCTTGAATTTTGACTCAGAGACGCTGAAGGACCACAAGATATTTCACAGTCAGTATGGCATGTAATTTGGAGGAGAAACTGTCTTGATTCTCTTGTTTCCCCTGTCCTCCCAGATAGTCATGGTGTTAGGAGGGTAAGTCAGATTTCCCTAGGTGGTAAGCGTATAGAATCATTTTGTAGTTAGTACATACTGCAGTCACTGTGTATTGTTGTAGAGAATGACTGTTGACGATGGACGGAAGCTTTGTCCCGGATGATTTAGGACTTTTTGAGAGATGTCGGACATTCATTTATCCAGGCAAGTGGAGAGCATTCCACCACAGTCTTAACCTGCGACATGTAGATGGTGGAAAAGGCTTTGGGGTGTCAGGAGGTGAGTTGTTTTTACAAAACGTCCAGCCTTTGACCTGCTCTCAGAGCTACAGTACTTATGAAGCTGATCCAGAGCAACTTTTCGTCAGTGGTGACACCCGGGGTCTTGGTGTTGTGTAGGTCTCACTACAGGTAGGCATGGACCAGTTCATAGGCCAAGAAATTACAAATGGAATTAAACATTGTGGGATCAACCACAATTCCAGCTTTATGGGGGAAGGAAGGTCAATGATGAAGCAGCTGAAGGTGGTCAGCCTTTGATACCACCCTGAGAAATTCCTGCAGTGATGTCTTGGAACAGAGTGACTGAACCACAACAACTACAGTTACCTTCCGACTTTGAGTTGTGACTTGAACCATTTTACCGAGATTCTTTGATGCTGAACTCAGTCAAAAGCTGCCTAATGCCAGCTCATGTGTTTATTTTAGGGCAAAGGCTGGGAGAGGCCTGGAACCCAGAGTGGACATCCATGAAAAGGTCATGCTGGTTGATAGCACCATTGATGACACCTTCCATCTTTTTTTCTAGATAGTTATTAGTTAAATTGATTTTGTCTTTCTTTAAACAGTATGTACCTGAGCAATTTTTTTAACATGATCAGGTAAATGGTAATGTTGTAACCATACTGGTGCAGCTTGGCTGGAGGATTTGAAGATCTGGTCTTCAGCATTACAGCCAAGATATTGGATCTCAGCTGTTTTTTATATCATGGAGTGTACTGACCAAATGCAACATGAAAAATTATTTCAAATTCTTGCTAAACTAAATGTTGACGGAAGGGACCAACAACTGTTTCAAAATTTATATTGTAATCAAATGGCGGTGTTAAAAATTGATGAAAATATAAGCAGTTGGACTAAAATTCAAAGAGGAGTTAGACAGGGATGTGTTACCTCACCGGAATTATTTAATATTTATAGTGAAATGATTCTCAGAGAAATAGAAGACCTAAAGGGGATAAAAATTGGAGGTGTTAACATCAACAATATAAGATATGCAGACGATACCACCCTAATAGCAAGTGCTGCGGAAGACCTACAAATCCTCCTAGACAAAGTAGTACAAACAAGTGCAGATTTTGGTCTAACCATCAACTGTAAAAAAAAACACTAAATGTATGGTAATATCAAAACAACAGGATCGTCCCAACTGATGGAGCAGCTCCTTAAAGACCATGTTAAAGATAATACAGGGAGGTAGTTACCCCTAAGTTGCAGGAGGCAGATACCTGGGTGACTGTCAGGACAGAGGGAGCATCCCTGAGCCTGTTCCCGTCAATACTGCTTTGGTTACTGTTGGGGGGTAACCTAACATGGGAAGGCATAGCAACCGGGTCTCTGGCACTGAGTCTGGCTCTGTGGCTCAGAAAGGAAGCGGGGGGAAGAAGAGTGCAGTAGTGAGAGGGGATTCCATAGTTAGAGAAGCAGGCATGAAAGAGACTCCCAGATTGTATGTTGCCACTCCGGTGCACTTGAATTCAAGGGGTATAATAACCTTGCAGGCAGGTTTGCTAGAGCTGTTGGGGAGAGTTTAAACTAATTTGGCAGGGAGATGGGAACTAGAGAGATAGAGCTAAGGATGGACAGTTGGTATGTAAATGGACACAGTGTGTTATGATACTGCAAGGATGGATAGGCAGATGATCGGACAAAATTGCAGTCAGTGGGATGGGTTGAAGTATAATATCGGGGCAAAATTAAAAAGGGTGATGAATACAGGACTGAAGGTGTTATCTTTGGATGTGGAATAAAGTAGGTGATCTTGTAGTGTATCTGGTGGGCATCACTGAGTCATGTTGGTAGATTGGCAGGTTTGATGTTGGTGGGCATCATTGAGTGATGGCTGAAAGAAGATCACAGTTGGGAGCTTAACATCGAAGGGTACACATTGTATTGAAAGGGCAGACAGGTAGGCAGAGGGGTTGGGGTGGCTCTGTAGGTAAAAATGAAATCAAATACTTAGAAAGAGCTGACATAGGATGGGAAGATAAAGAATCCTTGTGAGTAGAGTTAGGAAACTGGAAGGGTAAAAAGACTCTGGTAGGAGTTAGATACAGGCCTCCAAGCAGTATCTAGGATGCGGGGTACAAATTACACAGAAGACAGAAAAAGTATGTAAAAAGGGCAATAGTCATGGATGATTTTAATATGCAGGTAGATTGGGAAAATTGTGTTGGCACTGTATTCCAAGAGAGGGAATTTGTAGAATGATTATGAAATAGTTTTGTAGAGCAGCTTGTGGTTGAGCCCAGTAGGGAAAAAGCAATTTTGGATTGGGTATATGGTAATAAACCAGATTTAATTAAGGTGTTTAAGGTAAAGGTACCCTTAGGAGAATGTGATCATAATATGATGGAATTCACCCTGCAGCTTCAGGGAGAAAAGCTAAAGTCAGGTATCTCAGTATAACATTGGAGTAAAGGGAATGACAGCGGCACAAGAGAGGAATTGGCTGAAGTTGATTGTTAGGGACACTAGCAGGGATGACGGCAGAACAGTAATGGCTGGAGTACCTGGGAGAAATTGGGAAGGCATGGGATAGATACATCCCAAAGATGAAGAAGTATTCTAAAAGGCAGATGATGCAGCCGTGACTGACATGTTGCACACCACAGTGCTTGAGGAAACTCAGGATTGCATAGAGGGAGAGAGTTTAACAGAAGCAAGAGGGGAAGTCAGCACATTTTTGTGCGCCACAGTTCCCAAGGAGAGATTGGATTATGGGTAATTAGGCATATAGCAAGGTGCAATAAAATGAAGCAGAATGGCCATTGTGGGATGAGCCATTGTGTGAGTGGGCCAGTGTTAGAGTGGAGAGTTGAGGCTTTGGTGATGAGAGGTATAGGCTACAGTAGAGTTTTTTCATTATTTATTCTTCCTTTCTTTCTTATTGCACATCTTAGAGCAGTGATGTTGCCAGGTAGGATAGTTAAAAGCTCCTCTTGAGGGATGTGAGAAGGCAGGGAGCCCTTCAGTGTTCCTGATGTCTACACCCGCAAGAAGCGTATCTGGTTGCAGCTTTCTAATAGACCATGTTAAGGGGTTGGAGCTGGAAATGGATGAACTCCAAATCATTTGCAAGGCTGAGTGGTTGATAGATAGGACATACAGAGAGATGGGTACACCCAAAGTGCAGAACACAAATAACTGGGCAACCACCAGGAAAGGGGAAAGGGGATAGGCAGCCAATGCGGAGTACCACCGTGGTCATACCACCTAACAACAGATACATCATTTGGATAATGTTGGAGAGCATGACCTAGCAGAAGAAAGCCACAGCAGTCAGGTCTCTGGTGCTGTCTGGCTCTGGGCTCAGAATGTTGGGGGGTGTGTGATAGGGGATTCATTGTTTAGGGAAGAGAAAGGAGGTTCAGTGGATGAGAATGAGGATCCCGGGAGCCAGGGTCAGGGGCATCTCAGATTGAGCCCATAGCATCCTCAAGTGGGAGTTTGAGCAGCCAGAGGTCGTGGTCCATGTCATTACCAATGAAATAGGTAGGAGGGGTGATGTGGTCCTGTAAAGTGAGCTCAGGGTATTAAGTTAAAAGACAGGACATCCAGGATTGTGATTTCAGGATTGCACCCAGTACCACGTGCTATTGAGGTCAAAAATAGGAAGATCATACAGTTTAACATAAGACTAAGGAGATAGTGCAGGAGGGAGGGCTTCAGATCTTTGGATCATTGGGCTCTCTTCCAGAGAAGGTGGGACCTGTACAGAAGGGATGGTTTGTACCTGAACTGGAGAGGGACTAACTGGTTTGTATCTGAACTGGAGAGGGTGTTTAAACTAGAGTTACAGTTTACAGGGGGATAGCAAACAGAGTACCAGAAAGGATAGTGGAATGGTTGTGGAGAAAGATGTTTCTAATCCATATACTGTCCAACTATCTTTTAAAAGTTGTTATTGTATTTGCTTCAACCACTTCCTCTCACAGCTCATTCCACTTGGATACCACCCTTTGTGTAAAAAAAAAAAATCCCTTCAAGTTCCTATTAAATTTTCCCATTTCATCTTAACTCTATACCCTCTAGTTCTTGATCCCCCATTATTTGGAAATCATGTCAAAATTATTCTAACCAGTTTGTTATTGAGATAGATAAACCCCTATGGCCTAATAAGATTAATTGCAGGCTGCTGTGGAAAGGCAGGAAATTGCCAAGGCCCTGTGAAAGCAACATATAATCTGCTGGAAGAGATCAGTGGGTTGAGCAGCATCTGTGGCAAGAAGGGAATTGTTGAAGTTATGGATGAAACTTAACATGAGGACGTTGACCTTTCCACCCACAGATGCTCCTTGACCCATTGTGTTAATCCACCAAATTGTTTGTTGCTCCAGATTCCAGTATCCACAGCCTCTTGTGTCTGAGAGGTCCTGTTAAAAATTAGTGGTGGTGTTGATAAGGGGGACAATCATAGGAAGACAGGATGACATTGATCATTTTGTGAGGTGGACTGAGCAATGGCAGATGGAATTTTGTCCTGAGAAGTGAGAGGTAATGCACTAATAAGAGGAGGACATCCAAAATCAGATTTATCGTCATATGTATAAGTACATTTAGCAAGAGAGTGCAGAGTAGGCCCTGCCGGCCCATTGAGCATGTATGCAAAGGTGCAATGCAAAGATTACTTGCAGCAGTATCGCAGCACATTGCAATAGAAAAACACTATTTACAAGTGAAACCACCTTGGTTTCCTTGGCTGCATAAGTCTAGGGAGGACAACCTCTGGCCCCGCCAAACTTGTGAGATTGAGGTATGCTTGATCCCATCCCAAACCTTCATTTGCATGGATGCTGTGTTGTTTTCTACCCTGTTGCAAATTAGTGCCGTAAAATAACAGACAGCACACTACATACAATTAAAGGAATTACGTTTATGAATCTTAACTGAAGGGTTAGTAAAGAATAACAAAAAGCAAAGGGCCCATTCTAATTAAACAGTCAAATGTACACAAGTTGGAGCTCATCTTGAACTTCCCTGTCACTCACGTGCTGGGCCCTCAGCCCACGTGAAAGCACACACCACCTTCTGAACGTCGCTCACAATCCATCTCGAACAAACGGGTCTCCCATCGGATCATATGGCATGACTGGTTCCCCCCAGCGTAATCTCTCTTCATTTCCTCTCAAACAAAAGCCCCAAGCCTATTTTTATTGTCCTTCACCAAGAAAAACTCCTGCTAATTGGATGGCACACAGTCCACATCATCCCTTATCGTCAACAATAACCCAAACAGGCTGAAAGCAGAACAAACTGCTCTTACAGAGCTGCTAAATGAAATACCTACAGCATAACAGTAAAGTAGACCTGAGCATAACAGTAAAGTAGACCTGAGCACAAACTGCTCTTACAGAGCTGCTAAATGAAATACCTACAGCATAACAGTAAACCTGAGCATTACACAAGAAAGTAATAAATTAAACATAAATTATATAGAATTGTACAAGAAAGACCACAATTAGAACAAAAAGAAAGGTACAGCCCATTGTAGTGGAAAGCTGTCAATGTAGAATTATAGAGTTGCTATACTGATTTAGTAATTAGATTTAGGTTCGTGCAGGTTGGTTCAAAACTAAATGTGGGACTTCAGGCTTTTATACTCCTGCCCTCCTGTCTAGGCTTTAAGGGTTATGGTTCATGTTAGACAATGCATGAAGGCTATTAACACACAAGGATTAGTAAAATCCAATTACCTCTCAGGTATCAGTCCACACTTAAATGCTTTTGAGGGCTTGAGTCAAAGATGCAAGCATTTGTTAACTGGACCTTGGTGATGCTGAGATTCTTCAGTGGAACAATTGGGTGATTATTATTCTGACGTAGCACAATCAGGAAGGATATCTCATCATTGCCTCTTCCTCTGCTCCTTCTCTTGTCATCATCCTTCATTTCTTTTACCCTGTTAATCTCTTCATGCTGAATGGCAGCTGGTATGCCTGTATCCAGAAGATGAAAAATGTAGTAGTCCATACAATGAGAGGTCCTTTCTGCATTATAATGGAGTTCATTTCAGGTATCTAACACAACCATTTCACTTTATACAAGCTGCATGGAGTTCTAGAACATTCTACTCTAGTTCAGAAGCTCAGACTAAGGAAAGGGAGCCCAGAACCTTGATCTTATTAGGGAGCTTAACGTAAAGGATCCCTTAGGAAGCAGTGATCATAATACGATTGAAACCATACTGCAATTTGAGAGGGAGACTCTTAAGTTAGATGTATCAGTATCACAATGGAATAAAGGGAATTACAGAGGCATGAGAAAGGAGTTTGCCCAGTGGATTGGAGGAAGATACTGGCAGGGAAGATGGCAGAGCAGAGATGGCTGAAGTTTCTGGGAACAGTTCACAAGGTGCAGGATAGATATGTCCCACAGAAGAAGAATATCTCAAACGGCAGGGGTAGGCAACCATTGCTGAAGAAGGAAGTTAAGGGCTGCATAAAAGCCAAGCAAAGGGCATATAAGGTAGCAAAAGTGAATGGGAAGTTGGATGATTGGGAAGCTTTGAAAATCCAACAAAAGGCAACTAAAAAAGCTATAAGAAGGGAAAAGATGAAATATGAGGGCAAACTAGCCAATAACATAAAGTAGGATACCAAAAGTTTTTTTCAGTTATATAAAGAGTAAAAGGGAGGTGAGAATTGATATTGGAGTACTTGAAAGTGATGCTGGTGAGGTACTAATGGGGGACAAAGTAATGGCAGATAAACTTAATGGGTACTTTGCATCTGTCTTCACATGGAAGAAACTAGAAACGTGCCAGATGTCCGTGAGTGCCAGGGAGCAGGAGTAATTGCTATTACAAAGGAAAAAGTGCTAGGCAAACTCAAATATCTTAAGGTGGATAAATCACCTGGGTCAGATGGACTGCATCCCAGAATTCTGAAACAGGTTGCTGAAGAGCTAACGGATGCATTGGTCATGATCTTTCAAGAATCACTTAACTCTGGCATGGTTCTGGAGGACTGAAAGATTGCAAATGTCACTACACTCTTTAAAAAGGGAGGAAGGCAAATGAAAGAAAATTATAGGCCAGTTAGCCTAATCTTAGTGGCTGGGAAAGTGTTGGAGTTTATAATTAAAGATTAAGTTTCGGGGTACTTGGAGACTAATGATAAAATAAGTCAAAGTCAGCATGCTTTCTGTAAAGAGAAATCTTGCCTGACAAATCTGTCAGAGTTCTTCAAGGAAGCAACAAGCAGGGTGGACAAAGGAGAGGCAGTGGATGTCATTTACTTGGATTTTCAGAAGGCGTTTGATAAGGTGCCACACATGAGGCTGCTTAACAAGGTAAAATACTATGGTGTTACAGGAAAGATACTGGCATGGATTGCGAAATGGCTGACAGGCAGAATGCAATGAGTGGGAATGAAAGAGGCCTTTTCTGGTTGGCTGCTGGTGGCCAGTGGTGTTCCTCAGGGGTCAGTACTGGGACCGCTACTTTTCACATTGTTTGTCCATGATTTAGATAATGGAATTGATGGCTTTGTGGCAAAGTTTGCGGATTATACAAAGATAGGTGGAGGGGTAGGTAGCGCTGAGGAAGCAATGCGATTGCAGCAAGACATTGACATATTGGAAGATTGGGCAAAAAAGTGGCAGATGGAATACAGTGTTGGGATATATATGATAATGCATTTTAGTAAAAGGAACAATAGTGTGGACTATTATGTAAATGGGGAGAAGGTTCAAACACCAGAGGTGCAGAGGGACTTAGGAGTCCTTATGCAAGACTCCCAGAAGGTTAATTTACAGGTTGAGTCTGTGGTAAAGAAGGCAAATGAAATGTTGGCATTTGTTTCAAATGGAATATCATATAAAAACAAGGAGATAATGTTGAGCCTTTATAAGACACTAGTCAAGTTGCACTTAGAGTGTTGTCAACAGCTTTGGGCCCCATATCTCAGAAAGGATGTGTTGCCATTGGAGACAGTCCAGAGGAGATTCTCGAGGATGATTCCAGGAATGAAGGGGTTGACATATAAGGAGCGGTTGGCAGCTTTGGGCCTGTACTCACTGGAATTTAGAAGAATGTATGGGGATTTTATTGAAACTTACCAAATGTTGAAAGGACTAGATAGGGTGGATATGGAGAAGATGTTTCCTATGGTGGGGGTATCCAGAACTAGAGAGCACAGCCTCAAAACTGAGGGTAATGCTTTAGTAAGGAGGAATTTTTTAGCCAGAGAGTAGTAAATCTGTAGAACGTTCTGCCACAGACTGCGGTGGAAGCCATGTCCGTGGATATATTTAAGACAGAAATTGATTGTTTCCTGATCGGTCAAGACATCAAAGGATGTGGCGAGAAGGCAGGTGTATGGGGAAGAGTTGGATCCAGGATCAGCCATAATGGAATGGCAGAACAGACTTGATAGGCTGAATGGCCTAATTCTGTTGTGTCTTATGGTCAAGCCTTTTAGCTTGAAACATTGAGCTTCTTTAATTGTTTGATTGGAAAGCAAAAGAGACAGGGTGGCAATAAAGACCACCGGTTAAGCTTCAGCTGGAGCAATTATGGGAAATATATTTTAGAAGAGATTTTAGGATCCTGGTGAAAATGCAGGGAGTCAGTGCACCATAGAGCTGCTGCGGCACACTGCCTGAGACAGGGATTCATTACTGATCTGTAGTGCTGATTGTGTTGAGTGTGCACCTTTGCCCTACATGGGTTTCCTCCACGTGCTCTCATCACTGAAAATAATGCAGGTTGGTAGGTTAACTGGCCACTGTAAATTGCCCTTACTGTGTTGTTGAGGAGTGAAATCTGGGGGGAGTTGATGAAAATCGGAATCAGAATCAGATAATAAAAAGTGAGATGATTGTACGTTTAAAATAAATGGGTGGTTGATGGTTGGTGTGGGCTCAGTAGACTGAAGAGCCTGTATCCATGCTGCATTTCTCTATGACTCGATTAAAAAGGCAAATAGGATTTAGTAATGTTGGGAGTCTAGGGAACATGTGGCGGTTTCCCTTAGGGCAAAGAAGATTAAAGGAAGAATTAAGAGAGATACACAGAGTTCTGAAGAATTTTGATCTCGTTGACAAGCAGACAGTAAAGATTGAAGGAAAGATTTGGGAAGAAGAGGTTTCTTTTAATGCTCTGAATTATTATGATCCACTCTAGCTTTGAGAGTAGGGTGGGGGATACAGATTCCAAAGGGAATTTGACATATACTTGGGAAAAAAAAATCTTACAGTTGTATGGGAAAAGACCAGAAATGTGGGATTAATGGGAGAGAGCTCTTTCAAACAGCTGGCATGAGCTCATTTTGTGTTTTATGATTTTGTGGTCAGAGGAAGTAAATTTAAAAGAAAATCTAATTAATAATTTGGTACAGAAACCAACATCTGTTATTTTCCAGAGGCAAAGTCAAGACTAAAAATAATAGTTCCATCAAAAAGATTATAAAACACAGATCATCCTGTTTACCCCTTGTTAAAACAAGTTTATATCTTTGCTCCAAGGACTATTAATTTGTTATTTAGACCCTGAGATGCTTCAGAAGTTGAAGTATGCCTAGAGGTGGCCAATATGAATATACTTTTGACTTGTTTGCAGAAATTTTGTCTTGTTCTGACATGTACAAACACTCTACAATGGCCTATAAGTATTGCAATTATGCTCTGGACATTTGGACGTGGAGATGAGCAGTATATCAAAAGTAGGTGAATCTTAAAAAGAAATTTTTAGTATCCTTGATGGTCAAATTATGTTCCTTTTAAGTTTTAACCATCCCTTTCAGTGCATTTTCACCCATCATCTAGGATTGAATGTGCAGAACTCTGAAAGTGGTACCACAGGTAGACGAGGTGATGAAGAAGGCTTTTGGGACATGAGTCTTCATCAGTCAGGACATGGAGTGTGGAAGTTCAGATAAAGTTAGTGAGGCCACATTTGGAATATTGTATTCAGTTTTGGTCACTCTGAAATAGGAAAGATGCCACTAAGCCAGAAAGTGTAAGAGAAGATTTACGAGGCTGGTGCCAGGTTTCAAGGGACTGAGGTATGGAGACAGGTTGAGCAGGTTGACTCATTTTCATTGAAGTATAGAAGAATGAAGTGTGATCTTATAGAGGTGTATAAAATTATGAGGGGTATGGATAAGTTAAGTGTGCACAGTTTTATCCCCCAGGGTTTATGAATCAAGAAATAGAGGACATACGTTTAAGGCGAGAGGGGAATGATTTTAAAGGAATCCAAGAGGCAATGTTTTCACCCAGAGAGGACTGCATATATGGAATGAACACCAAAAAGGTGTTTGAGACAGGTACATTAACAACATTTAAAATGTACTTTTATAGGTTTGTGCATAAGAAAGGTTCAGAGGGATATGGACCAATTTAGATGGGAATCTTGGCTGGTGAGGAGCAGTTAGGCTGATGGGCCTATTTCCATGCTGCATGACTCTAGATTAAAATGGGTGAATCCAATCTCAAAATACTTCTTACTGATACATCTCCTCTTAGTTACCAAGATAGGCTTTGTTCATAGGGAGGATATGTTAGTTATGAAGATGTAACTCTTTTGGAGAGGTCTACAATTCATGTTCACATCTTTTGAGGACAACTTCAAAGGGCAGTGCCTCAGGATGGCTGCAACTATTATTAAGGACCATCACTGTTTAGGACATGCCCTCTTGTCATTTCTACCATCAGGGAGGAAGTACAGACTCCTGACGACCCACAGTCAATGATTCAGGAAAAGCTACTTCCTCTCTGCCATCAGATTTCTGAATAATCATTAACACTATTTTGCCACTTTTCTTTTGCCATATTTATGTAAGGGGGTTTCGATTTTATGTTACTGTGGAGGCTAATTAAAATGGCTTCTTTGTTATGTTATAATCGGGAATGCTTCTTTGTTATGTTAAATGCTGAGAAAGCTTTGTGCTAGCAGCTTGTTGTGGGTTAGGGGGTGATAAGAGAATGTTACGAACCAATTGGGATAGTTGTTATGACTTTGGTGTGTCTGGAAGATTTGTATGCGTGGGGTTTTGAGGCAGAAGGCGGGAGAGCGAGACAGAGGATGGACCAGGTGCTGTGAGTCCGCTAACGAGGTCGGACTCCGAGGAGGGCGTTTGGGGCGGAGACGGAAAGGGACTCGTGTGGAGCGCCTGGTCGACCACTGTTCTTGGTCCCAGGCGGCCGGTCGAGGTGGTCCGAGGGGTCGCAGGATAAAGAAGAAGGGTCCTGAGCTCCAACTGTTTGTGCACGAAGAGATGGAACTTTGATAAGTGTGGCACCTTTTATTTTCCTTTTGTATTTTATTCTCTATTAATTATATAGTTCTATTATTATCTATAAACTGTAAATCATTTAATTGTATCTTGTGTATTGTCTGTTATTTGGGCGGGGTGGGGTACCTCACACAGCATCCACACAAACTGATTCCCCAGTTTGACAGGGCCGAGGGCTGTTTCCCTAGACAACAGCGAGCTGAGCGACCCTGAGGGTGGCCAGGGGGCTACATTTATTTATTAATTTGTAACGTAGTAACTTTTATGTTTTGCACTGTACTGCTGCCACAAAACAACAACCTTACCCCATATGTCAGTGATAATATACCCAATTCTGATTTTGATTCCAATTCTGATATTCTATTTTAAGGCATTCTGTGTGCCACATTTTCCTTGGAAATGTTGGATTGCACATCAGGAGAGAAATTTCAAAAGAAGCAAGTGCAGACTTTCGGGACATTCTGCACTCCACAGTTCCCTTGGAGATGTTAGATTGCATAACGGGAGAGAGATTTCAAAAGAAGCGAACGGGAGCAGTTGGTACATTATACGTGCCACAGTTCACTTCGAGATGTTGGATTGTGCATAATTAGGCACTTGGCAAGGGCCAGTAAAAAGGAGTTAGTTTCAAGTGTATGAGTGGGTCAGTGTTAGTGTGGGGAGTTCAAACTTTGGCTTACAGAAACTTCAGTGTGGAGAGGCAGAGGTTGAAAGTATGGAAGATTCATTTAATTTTTCTTTCTTTTTTATTGTACAGTTAGAAGGCAGGCAGGATAGTGGAATGCTCCTCTTGTGGGATTTGGGAAGGCAGGGAGATTTTGGTTCAACAAGTTTGGGCAAGAATAGGCACAGCTAGAACTTAAGCTTGAGAAGTCAGAGGTAAACCATATGTAGTCAGCATGGTAATTCAAGGACTAGAATGCTCTTCCTGTGTGAGGTGAGATTCCAGGGTAGCCAATGTTCTCCCTGATGATTACACCTGCAGAAAGTGCATCTAACTTCATTTCCGTACTGACCAGGTCGAGGAACTAGAACTGGAGCTGGATGCACTTGGGACCATTGGGGACGCTGAAAACTTCACAGATGATATTTTACTGGGGTGTCACACCCAGAGTACAGACTTCAGGCAATAGATGGGTGACCATCAGGAGAAGTAAGGGCACTAAGTAGTTAGTGCAGGGTTCTCCTGTGGCCTTTCCCCTCAGCAACAAGTATACTCTACCCTTTGGGTACTGTTAGGGGTTGACCTATCTGGGCACAGCAGCAGCCAGGCCAGTGGCACTGTAGCTCAGCAGGGAAGGGTAATGTCAGGCAGAGTGATAGCAATAGGAGGCATGATAATTCGGGGGACAGACTGCAAGTTCTGTGTCACCAAAGAGAAGCCAGGATTGTGTGTTGCCTCCCAGGTGCTAAGGTCCAAGATGCTTCAGAGCGGCTGTAGACGATCCTCAAGAGGGAGTGTGAGCAGCCAGATGTCATGGTTCACGTTGGCACCAATGACATTGGTAGAAAGGGGGAAGAAGTCCTATGTAGTGAGTATAGGGAGTTAGCAGAGAGGCTGAAGAGCAGGACCTCCCTGGATTACTCCCAGTACCACCTGCTAGTCAGGACAGAAACAGGGTGATAGTACAGATGAATGAGTGGCTAAGGAAGGGTTGCATATTTCTAGATCACTGGGATCACTTCTGAGGAAGGTACAAAAAGGATGGGTTACACCTGAACCCTAGGGGAACCAATATTTGCTAGAACTGCGCTGGAGGGTTTAAACTAAGTTGGCAGGGAGGTAGTAACTAGAGTGACAGTGCTGAAGGTGGGGCAGTTGGTACACAAGTTGATGCAGTGTGTAGTGAGACTTAGGGGGAGGACAGGCAGATGATAGTGCAAAATTGCAGTACTGGGATGAGTTGAAATGTAACATGGGGGCAACATCAAAAAGGATAATGAATACAGGACAAAAGGTGTATATTTGAATGCATACAGAATACTTAATGAGGTAAGTGTTCTTAATGAATCGATTTGTAGAACAGTTAAGAGATTGCCATTGTGGACATCCTTGAGTTGTGGCTGAAAGAAGATCACAATTGGGAGCTGAACAACCAAGGGTACACATTGTATTGAGAGGACAGGTAGGTAGGCAGAGGGATTGGGGTGGCTTTATAGGTAAAAAATCAAATCAATCCATATAAAGTGGTGTATAGGATTGGAAGAGGTAGAATTCTTGGGGGTAGAGTTAAGAAATTGCAAGGGTAAAAACACCCTGATGGGAGTTATATACAGGCCCTCGAACAGTAGCCAGGATGTGAGATATAAACCTCAATGGGAAATGGACAAGGCATGTTATTAGGGCAATGTTATGATAGTCATGGGGAAATTCAATATATAGGTAGATTGTGAAAATCAGGTTGGTGCCAGAACCCAAGAGAGAGAGTTTGTAGAATTCCTACAAGATGGCTTTTAAGAACAGCTTGTGGTTGAGCCCACTGGGTGAAGGACAACTCTGGACTGAGTGTTGTGTAATGAACTAGACTTGATTAGGGAGCTTTAGTGTAAAGGAACCCTTCGGACACAGTAATCATAATATGATAGAATTCACCCTGTGGTGTGAGAGGGAGAAGATCAAGTCAGATGTATCCGTATTACAGTGGAGTAAAAGGAATTGCAGAGGTATGAGAGAAGAGTTGGCCAAAGTTGATTGAAAAAGGAACACTAGCAGGGATGACAGCAGAACAGCAATGACTGGAGTTATTGGAGGCAATTCGAAAGGTACTGTCTAGATACATCCTAAAGAAGAAGAGGTATTCTGAAGGGACCATGCTGCAATGTGGCTGACAGGAGAAGTCAAAGACAGCATAAAAACAAAAGAGAGGGCATATAATATAGCAAAAATTAGTAGGAAGTTAAAAGATTGAGAAGTTTATAAAAACCAACCGAAGGCAGCTAAAAAAAATCACAAGGAGAATAAAAGACAAAATATGAAGGTAAGCTTGTCAATGATATTAAAGACGATATCAGAAGTTTTTTCAGATATATGAAGAGTAAAAGAGAGGTGAGAGTGGATATCGGACCACAGGAAAATGATGCTGGAGAGGTAGTAATGGGGGACAAAGAATGGGGGAACATAGTAAGTATTTTGTATCAATCTTCACTGTGCAAGACACTCCCAGCATGCCAGAAATTTGAGAATGTCAGAGGACAGAAGTGAGTGTAGTTGCTATTACTAAGGAGAAGATGCTTGAAAAGCTGAAAGGTCTGAAGTCACCTGGACCAAATGGATGACACCCAGGATTCTAATAAGAGGCTAAGGAGATTGTGGAAGTATTAGTAATGATCTTCAAGAACCACTAGATTTCGAATGGTTCTGGAGGCGTGGAAAATTGAAAATGTCACTCTACTCTTTAAGAAGGGAGGGAGAAAAAAAGATAGACCTGTTAACCGGAATTCAGTGGTTGAGAAAATGTTGGAGTACATTATTAAGGACGAGGTTTTGGGTACTTGGAGGCATGTGATAAACTAAGCCAAACGGCTTGGGTTCCCTAAGGGGAAATTTTGCCTGACAAATTTATTGGAATTCTTTAAGGAAATAACAGGTAGGATGGACAAAGGCGAGTCAAATGAGTGTTGTTTATTTGGATTTTCAGAAGCCTTCGACCAGATGCTGCACATGAAGCTGCTTAACAATGTAAGAACCCATGGTATTACAGGAAAAATTTCTAGTATGGACAAAAGATTGGCTGACTAGCAGGAGGCAAAGACTCCGATTGAAGGGGGCTGATTCTGGTTGGCTGCTGGTGAGTATTGGTGCTTCACGGGGTTCAGTATTGGTACTGCTTCTTTTCACATTATGTGTCAATAATTTGGATGACAGATTTGATGGCTTTGTGACCAAGTCTGTGGATGATACAAGATAGATGGAGGAGCACATAGTGTTCAGGAAGCAGGGAGTCTGCAGAAGGACTTGGTCAGATTGTGAGAATGGGCAAAGGAGTGGCCCATGGAACACTGTAGGGAAGTGTATGGTTATCCACTTTGGTAGAAGGAATAAACGTGTGGAGTATTTTCTAAACAGGGAGAAAATTTGAAAATCAGAGGTACTAAGGGACTTGGTAGTCCTTATGCAGGATTTCCTAAAGGTTAACTTATAGGTTGAATCAATCTTAAGGAAGGCAAATAAAATGTTAGCATTCGTTTTGAGACAACTGGAATTTAAGAGCAATGATGTGATGCTGAGGCTTTATAAAACATTGATCGGACTGTATTTGGAGTATTGTGATCAGTTTTGATCTCCTTATCTAAGAAAACATGCTGGCATTGATGAGGGTCCAGAAAAGGTTCATGACAATGATTCTGTGAATGAAAGGGTTAACATACGAGGAACATTTGATGATTCTGGGGCTGTACTCACTGGAGTTTGGAAGAATTGGGTGTGGGGTGGAATCTCATTGAAACCAATTGAATATTGAGAGGTCTAGGTAGAGTGGATGTGGAGAGGATGTTTCCTGCAGTGGGTGAGTGAGCCTAGGACCAGAGGACACAGCTTCAGAAAAGAGGAATGTCAATTAGAACATAGATAATAGACAATAGACAATAGGTGCAGGAGTAGGCCATTCAGCCCTTCAAGCCAGCACCACCATTCACTGTGATCATGGCTGATTATCCACAATCAGTACCCTGTTCCTGCCTTCTCCCCATATCCCTTGACTCCGCTATCATTAACAGCTTTATCTAACTCTCTCTTGAAAGCATCCAGGGAATTGGCCTCCACTGCCTTCTGAGTTTTTCCTAAGCTCCGTTCTAAATGGTCTACCCCTTATTCTCAAACTGTGGCCTCTGGTTCTGGACTCACCCAGCATCGGGAACATGTTTCCTGCCTCCAGCCTGTCCAATCCCTTAATAATCTTATATGTTTCAATCAGATCCCCTCTCATCCTTCTAAATTCCAGTGTATACAAGCCCAGTCGCTCTAATCTTTCAACATATGACGGTCCCGCCATCTCGGGAATTAACCTCGTGAACCAACTCTGCACTCCCTCAATAGCAAGAATGTCCTTCCTCAAATTTGGAGACCAAAACTGTACACAATACTCCACGCATGGTCTCATCAGGGCCCTGTACAACTGCAGAAGGACCTCTTTGCTCCTATACTCAACTCCCCTTGTTATGAAGGCCAACATGCCGTTAGCTTTCTTCACTGCCTGCTGTACCTGCATGCTTACTTTCAGTAACTAATGAACAAGGACACCTAGATCTCATTGTACTTCCCCTTTTCCTAACTTGACACCATTCAGATAGTAATCAACCTTCCTGTTCTTGCCACCAAAGTGGATAACCTCACATTTATCCACATTAAACTGCATCTGCAATGCATCTGCCCACTCACCCAAAATGTCTAAGTCATCCTGCATTATAATAACATCCTCTGCACATTTCACACTGCCACCCAGCTTTGTGTCATCTGCAAATTTGCTAATGTTCCTTTAATCCCTTTATCTAAATCATTAATGTATATTGTAAATAGCTGCGGTCCCAGCACCGAGATATGCAGTACCCCACTAGTCACTGTCTGCCATTCTGAAAGGGACCTGTTAGTCCCTACTCTTTGTTTCCTGTCTGCCAACCAATTTTCTATCCATGCCAGTACCCTACCCTGAATACCATGTGCTCTAATTTTGCCCACTAATCTCCTATGTGGGACCTTATCAAAGGCTTTCTGAAAGTCCAGGTACACTACATCCACTGGCTCTCCCTTGTACATTTTCATAGTTACATCCTCAAAAAATTCCAGAAGATTTGTCAAGCATGATTTCCCCTTCGTAAATCCACGCTGACTCGAACCAATCCTATTACTGCTATCCAAATGTGCCACTATTTCATCTTTTATAATTGACTCCAGCATCTTCCCCACCACTGATGTCAGGCTAACTGGTCTATAATTCCCTGTTTTCTCTCTCCCTCCTTTCTTAAAAAGTGGGATAACATTAGCTACCTTCCAGTCCTCAGGAACTGATCCTGAATCTATAGAACATTGGAAAATGATTACCAATGCGTCCACGATTTCTAGAGCCACCTCCTTAAGTACCCTGGGGTGCAAACCATCAGGCCCTGGGGATTTATCTGCCTTCAGTCCCATCAGCATTTTCTGTCCAACGGCATTTTCTGTCTAATGTGAATCTCCTTCAGTTCCTCTGTTACCCTAGGTCCTCTGGCCACTATTACATCTGGGAGATTGTTTGTGTCTTCCCTGGTGAAGACAGATCCAAAGTACCTGTTCAACTCGTCTGCCATTTCCTTGTTCCCCATAATAAATTCACCCATTTCTGTCTTCAAGGGCCCAACTTTGGTCTTAACTAAATTTTTCCTCTTCACATACCTAAAGAAACTTTTGCTATCCTCCTTTATATTCTTGGCTAGCTTACCTTCATACCTCATCTTTTTTCTCCATATTGCCTTTTTTCGTTATCCTCTGTTGCTCTTTAAAAGTTTCCCAATCCTCTGGCTTCCTGCTCATCTTTGCTATGTTATACTTCTCTTTTATTTTTATACTGTCCTTGACTTCCCTTGTCAGCCACGGTCGCCCCTTACTCCCCTGAGAATCTTTCTTCCTCTTTGGAATGAACCGATCCTGCACCTTCAGTATTATTCCCAGAAATACCTGCCATTGTTGTTCCACTGTCATCACTGCTAGGGTATCTTTCCAGTCAACTTTGGCCAGCTCCTCCCTCATGGCTCCATAGTCCCCTTTGTTCAACTGTAATACTGACACTTCCGATTTTCCCTTCTCTCTCTGAAATTGTAGTTTAAAACTTATCATATTATGATCACTACCTCCTAATGGCTCCTTTACCTCGAGTTCCCTTATCAAATCCGGTTCATTACACAACACTAAATCCAGAATTGCCTTCTCCCTGGTAAGCTCCAGTACAAGCTGCTCTAAGAATCCATCTCGGAGGCACTCCACAAACTCCCTTTCTTGGGATTCAGTATCAACCTGATTTTCCCAGTCTACCTGCATGTTGAAATCCCCCATTAGAACCGTAGCATTACCTTTACGACATGCCAATTTTAACTCTTGATTCAACTTGCACCCTATATCCAGGCTACTGTTTGAGGTCCTGTAGATAATTCCCATTAGGGTCTTTTTGCCCTTACAATTTCTCAGTTCTATCCATACTGACTCTACATCTCCTGATTCTATGTCCCCCCTCGCAAGGGACTGAATGTCATTCCTCAGCAACAGGTTCGCCCCACCCCCTCTGCCCACCTGTCTGTCTTTTTGATAGGATGTATATCCTTGAATATTCATTTCCCAGCCCTGGTCCTCTTGCAGCCATGTCTCTGTTATTCCTACAACATCATACTTGCCAATTTCCAGCTGAGCCTCAAGCTCATCCACTTTATTTCTTATACTTCGTGCATTCATACTTTTAATCCATTACTCCCCTCACATTTCACATTGATTCCTATTGCACTTGGCCATACTCTCTGATCCCTTCCTGAGCTTTCTGCCCCATTAATTCTGTTGTCTCTCTTAACTTTCCTTATTCTCTCTTTCCCTTTAACTCCATCCTTATATTTCCTCTCCTCCCCCCCACTACTTAGTTTAAACACACCCGTGTAGCAGTGGCAAACCTGCCTGCCAGAACGCTGGTCCCCCACCTGTTAAGGTGCAACCCGTCCCTTTTGTACAATTCATCCTTACCCCAAAACAGATCCCAGTGGCCTAAAAATCTAAATCCCTGCTCCCCGCACCAGCTCCTCAGCCACACATTCAGATCCCCTACCTCCCTCTTCTTGCCCTCACCAGCACAAGGAACTGGAAGCAAACCAGAGATAACCACCCTGGAGGTCCTGCTTTTCAGCCCTCTTCCGAGTTCTCTGAAGTCACACTGCAGAATTTCTTTCCTCTTCTTCCCAATGTCATTCGTGCCGATATGCACCACCACTTCTGGCTGTTCACCTTCACCCCTGAGGATGCCCTGCAATCGGTCTGTGACGTCCTTGATCCTGGCACCAGGGAGGCAACGTGTCATCCTTAAATCCTGCCTGTTGCTGCAGAAACCCCTTCTGTACCTCTCATTATGGAGTCCCCTACTATCACGGCTCTGCCTGACGTCTGTCTTCTCGGCTTTGCCTCAGTGCCAATTTTTGACTCACAGACCTGTCCGCCTCCCAGATTGGCAATGTCTTCTGTCCTGACGGCTTCCAAGGGGGTGAACTTGTTTTCAAGAGGTACATCCCCCGGGGTCTCCTGTACTCCAAGCATCCATCACTTCCTCATCGTCGCCTCCCGCCCCCTCCTCTCTTCCAGTGTCTTCGGTGTGACAATCTCGCTGTAGGTCCTGTCCAGAAAGCTCTCGTTTCTTTGGATGAACCTAGGGTCATCCAGTTGCTTCTCCAGTGCCCCAACACGGTCCTTCAGGAGCTGAACCTGGACACACTTTTCACAGTTGTAGTAGCCAGATTTAAATTTAAGAATTTCTTTAGCCAGAGCGTGTAATTCATTACCACAGATGGCTGTGGAGGCCAAATCATTGAATATATTTGAAGTGGAGTTTGATAGGTTCTTTTTGAGTCAGGGCATCAAAGGTTACGGGTGGAAGGCAGGAGAATGGAGTTGAGAAGGATAATAGGTCAGCAATAATGGAATGGCGCTGCTGACACGATGGGCCAAGAGGCCTAATTCTGCTCCTGTGTCTTATGGAGCCCTCCAGTATCCCTGGTGACTGTGCCAGTAAGAAGTGTATCCAACTGCAGATTCTTTCAGACTGTTTTAAGGAGATGGAGCTGGATGAACTCTGATTCATTTGTGAGGAATTAGCTATACTCCAATCCTCCAGCACCTCACCCATAGCTAAAGATATTTTAATTATCTCTGCTAGGGCCCTTTCAAGTTCTGCACGTCTCCACAGGATCTGAGGGAATACCCTGTCAAGCCCTTGGGCTTTATCCACCTTAATTTGCCTCAAGACAGAATGGCACACTGACAGCAATGTGGCGATGCTGGTTAAAAATAAGAAGAGCATGGTTACACCATAAACAGTAGGGAAGTCAGAAGAAGTATGGATTTGAGTTGAAGTTGTATTAGGAATGATTATGCCATATTCAGGCATGGCTTCTTTATCATGGTCACTTCAGTAGCCAATCCATTGATCACTTGTATTTTATCCTCAATGAGGTAGTTATTGGTGATGCAGCTGAGCCTCTTCATCTTTGCTTAACTGAGGCTCGCTGGAGCTTTCATCTTCATCTGTGGCAAAAAGGGACGTCATTGTGGGCTAAGAAGTGCATTCACAAATTGTAAATTGGTTTATTAGTATCACATATAATGCGGTACAGTTAAAAACCTTTATTTTACATACCATCCATACAGATCACTTCATTACATCAGCGCATTGAGGTAGTGCAGGGGAAACAATGATGGGATACAGAATGAAGTGTTGCAGTTGTGATGTATATTCATTCCTTGTTTTTTTTTGCAAAGCTTGCTTTCCAAACACAGCTGCCACTTGTAAGAACAAAAATAGTTACAAGCAAACTTCTAAGTTTCTGGTCATAAATGGAAGGCTTTCTTCAATTCTTAGAATGTAGCAGCTTGAAGTTAAAATGGTCTATAGAACAACTTTGCAAACAAGCTCTGTAGATCAGAGAGACTGTGTAAAAGCATGTGATACTCTACATCTGCTTTATTGTTGAAATGATGTAGTATAAGATAATGGGTTGTTTCGAACAGACAAGCTGACTCAATTTGCTTATTTTGAGATGGCTTGCAGAACAGATGAAAAATATAATTTAGCATATCAATAATTGATGTGTTTATAGTTTGGAAGGTGTACTATACATATTGAGGAGTTCGCCTTACAGCATTAATTAAGAAATATGTCTTGAAGAAATGCTTTTAAACTGTTTGTGTTAAAAGGATATTTGAGAGGAAATATCATATGAGTGTGAAGTCACCCAAGTGGGAGAGAAACTGTATAAATGTAGAGAGCAGTTCAGGTTTATTAGGAATGGGGTAAGGAACATCAATGAGAAACATGGAAGAACCTGAAATCCATTCTCGTAAACTAGAATCCGTTCCTCTAGCTTTGGTTTCTGCAACAGATGACTTGTTCATCTGCGCCCCTTTGGCTTGTCTTTTTAGTTTATAGAAACTGTATCTGTGTTTTGGAAATCCTTTGTGTTTGAGATATCCTTTGTGTTTTAGAAATGCTTTATGAGTAAGAAATGCTTTGTGCTTTGTTCTTTATGCTTAATGGTTTGTGTTTTAGAAATAGTTTGTAACTTGGAGATATTTTATAATGCTTGAAGATTCAAGATAATAATTCAATCATTCAAAATAAGATAGAAATCATCTGTGAAAAGTTTAAAATCAAAACCCTCTCCAAGTTTTAAATGTGTTTTAAGGGTGTTGTGTGGATTTAAACATGCATCACCATAAATAAATGAAATGTACTTTAAACTACTTTGTTAATTGGAAGTCTCCTCTCCTTGATAGAGGAGCCCCACAGGGGACCCTATTGGCTCCCCTCCTGTTTACCCTGTATACCTCGGACTTTGGATACAACACTGAATCATGTCATTTGCTGAAATTCTCTGATGACTCAGCAATAAGTGGATGTATAAAGGGAAGACAGGAGGATGCATACAGGGCCTTGGTGGAGGATGTTGTCAAATGGTACAAGCTGAATCATCTGCAGCTCAGCATTAGTAAGTCAAAGGAGATGGTGATGGACTTTAGGAAGACCAAGTCTGCATTACTCCCTGCTACTATTGATGGTGAGGACGTGGATATGGTGCAGACCTACAAGTACCTGGGGGCAAACCTGGATGACAGACTTGAGCGGAGCACCAACACAGAGGCTCTGTACAAGAAGGGCCAGAGTTGCCTCTACTTCCTGAAGAGACTGTGGTCCTTTGGAGTATGCAGGACTCTCCTTCACATCTGTTGCCACCAGTACAATCTTCTATGTGATGGTGTGCTGGTGAAATGGCTTCAGTATGGGTGATGCCAACAGGCTCAATGAACTGATTAGAAATGCTGAATTTTGGCAGCTAAACTTGCAGTGGAGATTAAACAGGGAAGTAGACTAATCTTTGAAGTTTGCGTAGTTGCAATATAACCTCCCTTTAGTGAGAGTACTCGTGGCTCTTTATATCTATTTTATTGCTCCAGGGGATCATTCGATAGTCGTTTAACAGTGGAATAGAAGAGCCCTCAAGCCTAGCGGGTGTGTGTTTTCAAGTTTTTTTTTATCTTCTGCCCGATTGGAGGGAGGAGAAGTGAGATTTGTGTGGAATGTCTGTAATGAGTGAACAGCTGTATTAGGATTGCTGGGTTTTGACTCCTGGCATTGACTGTGTTTTGCATTGATGCCCAAGACACATCAGACTGGCCCATGGCTGCTCTGGAAATATTACCTCTCCTTTGCCTGTACTTTTGGCTCTCAATAGAATCCATTCTCTTCTATGTTAAACCTAGAGCATTCTAACAAGTCACATTCACCTCCATAGTTACTTCCACCACCTTAAATGAAATAGACTGGCTCTAAGCAGCACAGACTAACTTAAATAGGTGACTATCACTGGCAACATAGGGAACTTCTAAAGTGAGCAGCAATTTTATATTTGCAGTTGTCTATGGCTAGGCAGTATTACCATAATAATTGACTGGCAACAAGAATTTGGCGACCTGCTTACAATTGGCATGTTTAATTGCACATCATGGTCCTCACACCAATTTTCAGAAATTATCCAGTTTAGCTTCCCTTTATACTTGATGATTAATGTGCCAACAAGTAAGTAGAGAGCTGCTATATTTCATCATTAGACTAGCCAATAAATAGGACCATGACATAAACATTAAAGTGAGGGATTGTAGTGTTGGGAAATGGAGCACAGTTACTGTACACTGTGTTCTCGCTAACAGTGTCTAGCCACTTCAGTCAGGTACATGTTGAATCAAATATAAATCACATCTTCTTGACATTTCCCTGACAATATGTTGTAAGGTCACTCTTCAAAGGTTTCTTTATAACACCAGGATGGTGTTTAATTTCTTACCCACTTTGCTGTCGCAATCTTTCTGCAGAGCCAGAATGTTTCAGGTTTGGGGACCATGCTAAAGATTTGACCACAAAAATTTATGCCACTCAAGAATGGTACTGAGGAAAATGCTGCATTATTGGAGGTGCTATTTTTATCACAGTTCTCTCTTATCTCTCAGATGGATGTAAAACCATGATGAACAGTGTTACTGTGGTGAAGTCCCAGTACATCAACTGAAACACCTCTCGGGTTCTCACATGAACAGATTATAGATTAGGAGAGAAGTAGAGTAGAGAACCAGGCCCTCTGATCCATTAAGTTCATGTTGACCATTGTACTTACCTGTATTAGTCCCAAATACCTGCAATTTGCCCTATGGTTTGCTATGTCTTGGCAATTCATAATTATTGTGAATGTATTTGCTTCCACCACATCCTCAAGCAGTGCGTCCCAGATTCCATCCATTATCTGTGTGAAAGAACTCTCTCAGATCTTCTCTAAAACTTCTCTCTCTGGTTTAATATCTACGCCCTCTTGTTTAGACACTCATACAAAGAGCCTATCCAAACTCTCCTCATAACTGAACTATTCCAATCCAGGCAAGACCCTGGTGATTCTCTGCTGCACCCTCTGGAGTGCAGTCACATTCTTCCCATAGTAAATGACTAGAGTGGCACACAATACTTAGAATCAGAATCAGGGTTAGTATCACTGACATGTTGTAAAATTTGTTGCTTTGTGGTCAGCAGTAAAGTACAAGATATAACAATCACCAAAGTTACAATAAATAAATAAATATTGCAAAGGAGGGATAAGGGGCTATATTTTATGTATCTTATGGTAACAGAGGAGCAAAGATATACCTAAAATGTTGAATGTGTATCTCCCTGAACCTAACCAATATAGCATAAGATTGTCCCTGCTCTTATATTCTGTGCAATGCTGATAGACAAGCATCCCATATGTCTTCTTTATTGCCCTATCCACCTATGCTGCTACCTTCAGCAATCTGAAGACCAAATCTTGAACTTCTCAGCAGAATATCACAGATGTCTCTGTGACTGTCTTCTTTGGCTTGATGTGCCATTTAGTCTAGTGCTGGAGAATCAGCCTCCTGCAGTTCCTGCAAATTACCTCAGGAAATATGCCTTTTCTTAAAGAGATAAGTCTATTTACTTTTGTGAATATACCTGTAAGAACTGGTATCTATCACTTAGGACTGGTCTGATGCCATTCAGATATTGCACCCTGTTGAGAATTACTGCCTTTAGATAAAGATATTTAAAGATATAACCTTAGAGCTCTTCCCTGATTATTTGAAACAGCACAAAAATAAATCCTATAGACTCTATGCTTGGATTCAGTACCTCCATTCATTCTGAGTGAGCGAAGTCTCTGAATACGGGTCTTTTACCAGCTCTTAAGAGAAACAAGTTCAAGATTTTTATTTGTTCAGAGCTGGCAACGTAATCTGTGTCCTCTGAGAGGAGGACCACCACAAAAGCTACGATGAATCTAAGGGAAAGATACCCCCAGGGGTGCCCGAGGGTGGGGGAAGAAGAGCACCCCAGTCGGTCAGACATAACAGCATCAGACCCAGGCAATGAACAAACGACGATGAGGAAGCAGTGTGCATGTGGCAAAATCTTCAAGAACGATCGCGGCTTGAAGATCCACCAAGCGAGGATGAAGTGTTTGGCGGGAGCAGGAGCAGCACAACGTGCAGGTGTCCAACCTGGTGAAACGAAGGAGGGGCCAGGCCCGGAGTCACCCCATAGTGCCCTGAACCTTCAAGTGTTACAAACTAATCCCTCTAACATGAAGTCTGACAGGAGGTGGATCAAATGGCCTGCAGCTAACGTGACTTCACTGTGGAAGCAGTTTGATGAAGATGTTAACCAAATTCTGGAGGCAACGGCGAAGGGAGGGGTTGATAGGAAGCTGCAAGCCATGACAACAATTATTGTCAGTATCGCAGCTGAACGGTTCGGAGAAGAGGAGAAGGAAGGCTCCAAAATATCTTACTCGAAGATCCAAAGAGCATTGAGGATCCACAACATCAGGCAGGAGATGAAAGCGCTGAAGTCCCAATACAAGGAAGCAGGAGAAGAGGAGCGTATTGGCTTGGCCCAGCTGACGTGCATACTACGAAAGAAGATTAGGGTCCTCCGCCGGGCACAGTGGCATCAGAGGCGGTTTTGTGAAAGGGCCCGAAAACGTGCTGCCTTTATTGCCAACCCCTTCAAGTTCACCAAGGAGTTGCTGGGGGAGAAGCGCAGTGGGAAACTGGCCTGTTCACAGGAAGACATAGACCAACATCTGAAAAAGATATATAATGATCCTGAAAGAGAGCAGGAGTTGGGAGAGTGCAACATCCTAATAGACCCACCTGAACTGGATGTGCAGTTTGACATGTCAGAGCTGCAACTGAAGGAAGTCAGAGAGGTCGACCGCAAAGCAAGGGCAAGCTCGGCTTCAGGACCAAGCAACACCTTGTACAAAGTGTACAAGAACTGCCCCAAACTCCTGCTGCGTCTGTGGAAGATCCTGAGAATCTTCTGGAGAAGGGGGAAGATCCCAGAACAGTGGAGAGTGGCTGAAGGGGTGTGGATCCCGAAGGAGGAAAATGCCACCCAGACAGATCAGTTTCGCATAATCTCCCTGCTGTGTGTCGAGGCCAAGATCTTCTTCAGTGCCGTTTCTAACCAGCTGTGCACCTACCTAGCAAAGAACACCTACGTCAGTCCAGAAGGGTGGCATTTCAGGGATGCCAGGCTGTCTGGAGCATACTGGTGTGGTGACACAGCTCATCAGGAAAGCCAGAGAGAACCAGGGCAACCTGTCAGTGTTGTGGCTCGACCTGGCAAGTGCATTTGGCTCCATTCCGCACAAGCTTGTGCAGCTCACTCTGACCAAATATCACGTTCCCAGCAGAATCAGAGACCTTATCGCTGATTATTACGGCAACTTCAGGATGAGGGTCTCTTCAGGAGCAATTACATCAACCTGGTTCAAGGTGGAGATCGGCATCATCACAGGGTGCACTATCTCAGTGACACTGTTCTCCCTAACCATGAACATGCTCACTAAGTCTGCTGAACCAGAGTGCAGAGCGCCCAGAATGAATTCCGCTCAACGGCAACCACCTATCAGGGCATTCATGGATGACCTCACAGTCACCACAGAATCAGTCCCAGGCTGCCGGAGGATTCTGCAAGGGCTCGAAAAGCTGGTGGAGTTGGCCTGGATGCGTTTCAAATCTGCCAAATCAAGATCGATAGTGCTGAGGAAAGGGAAGGTGGAGAACAAGTTCCGGTTCAGCATCGCAGGCATAGCCATCCCAACCATCACAGAAAAGCCAGTCAAGAGCTTAGCCAAAGTTTTTGACAACTCTTTAAGGGACACGACATCCATTCAGGTGACCTGTACCGAATTGGATGGCTGGCTGAAATTTATGGACAAATCTGGCCTACCTGGAAAGTTTAAAGCCTGGGTGTATCAGCATGGCATTCTTCCCAGAATCCTGTGGCCCCTCCTCGTTTATGCATTTCCGATCTCGACAGTCGAAACCTTAGAGAGGAGGGTTAGCAACCACCTCAGGAGATGGCTGGGGCTGCCAAAGAGCCTGAGCAGCATCGCACTCTATGGACACCACAACAAACTGCAACTGCCCTTCAAATCCTTGGAGGAAGAATTCAAGGTAGCAAGAGCCAGAGAAGTGCTACAGTATAGGGACTCAAGTGATCCGAAGGTGGCTAGGGCAGGGATCCAAGTGAGGACTGGCAAGAAGTGGAGGGCAGAGGAAGCTGTCCAGGAAGCAGAGGCGAGGCTGCGTCACAGGAGGCTGGTGGGAGTGGTCACACAAGGCCGAGCTGGGCTAGAATCCTTTCTAACTCCCCAAATGGACACCAGAGGGAAGGAAAGACGTCGTCTAGTTCAGGAGGAGGTGAGAGCAGTAGTGGAGGAGACGAGAGCCTGCAAGGTGGTGGGAATGAAGCAACAGGGAGCTTGGACAAGATGGGAGAATGCGGTTGAGAGGGAAGTGACCTGGGCTGATCTTTGGAAAGCCGAACCACACCACATCCAATTTCTCATCCAGGCAGTGTATGATGTGCTTCCAAGCCCATCAAACCTGCACACAATGCTCCAAGCGAGGAACCCTGGAGCACATCCTCAGCAGCTGCGCAAGGGCACTTGGTGAGGGATGGTACAGGTGGAGGCATGATCAGGTCCTGAGGACCATCGCTGAAGCCGTCAGTGCAGGAGTTGAGTGGGCGAAGCGGTCCCGACCCTCCAAGCAGACCATTGCCTTTGTCAGAGCTGGGGAGCGGACAGTACCCGCCAAAAGAACGTCTGCAGGCATCCTTACCTCTGCAAGGGACTGGCAGCTGTTAGCGGACCTCGAACGGCAGCTGAAGTTCCCCAACCATATCGCAGCCATCACCCTGCGACCAGACATTGTCCTAGTGTCTGAGTCTACTAAGCAAGTGGCGCTGCTGGAGCTGACAGTCCCATGGGAAGATAGCTTGGAAGAGGCTTTTGAAAGGAAGCTCTCCAAGTACGCAGGACTGGTCAGCAACTGTCAGCAGGCTGGATGGAGAGCGAGGTGTCTTCCAGTGGAGGTTGGTTGTAGGGGATTCATAGCCCGTTCTTTAGTTAGAGCCTTCAGCATTTTGGGCATCGAGGGAGAGAGGAAGAGGAGAGCCATCCGCAGTACCACCGATGCGGCAGAGAGGGCCTCAAGATGGCTGTGGCTCAAAAGAGGGGAGCCATGGAGTCATAAGTAGCTAGCCATCTGGACACAAGCTGGGATCTGATCAACCTGGAGGAGGTTGTATGACGTTGAAAGACCCAAAACACCCGATGATTCCAGGAACATCACTGAAGATGTGTCCAAAAGCATCAGTAGATGTATGTACACAGAGGGTGTGGATATTGCTGGTAATGTAAGTACAGTCAATTCCGGTTGACTGGGCATCCATTAATTGGCCAGCTGCTTATTTAGGACAGCTCTTAATGAACAAAATCTAATCAAAAAAATAGCTAGGATTCCCTTCATTTTTTGGGACGCTGTTGTTTAACTGGGACAGGAAGCTGTTGCCAAACAGTTTCTAACTAGCGCCAGTTGCATACGCTTGTGTGGCTGTTAGACACTACACCGTGTTTAGAGTGAAGTTTTTCAGTTGTATATGCTTGTGTTCAAAATGCAGTGATTTTTGTCACTGACAGTTGGTGAGAAATAAGCAGTAAGACAACTCAAAACTGTTTTGCTCACTGCAGTTTCAACCATTCAGACATAGAAATGCCAGAAGTATGAAAATGAAACGATTTCACTACTTCAACAACTTAGGAACTTTGGAGAATTTGAAGGTGTCAGCGGTCATCTTAAATGTTACCTTTAGTCCTCACTGCACATTCAGCTCTCACCCGTGGAGCCAAGTAAATATTTGCATGCAGGGGTGGCTACACCCTAGTACACCGCTTTGACAGGCAGGCTAAACCAGGTGAAGGTAGCTGACAGGTCTGATACACTGGTGAGATAGGGACATACCTGTCCAAGCATGCGAAGTCATCTCCAGCGTTCTGGACCGATGAGATCGACGGTGAAATCCAATGGCTAAGAAAGTGGTTCTGCAATGCTGCATGGAGAACAAAGGGCATGAAGAGCCATGGTCATACACTGCAACCAGGGAAGACTGCGATTGTGATGTTTACTCATACAACTGGACCCAACTTCTGAGGTTGAGAGAGTGGGACTGCCCCAGTGCAATGGCTTTTCCACTTTAAAAACTCTCCTGTACAGGTTTCCTGTCATCATTGGAAACCCTGGACAGCCACCAATAGTATTGGTCGTGTTCTAATTTGTTCTGTACTTTTTTTATTAAGTGCAGTCATGAACAATAGCCAGATCAGAAATGCTGATCAAGTCAAATAGTTCCCAAAGAGAACTCTAATAGGCCAATCAGGTGGTTCACTGCTGCTCAGCGATAGAACACAAAAAAATCATATGTACAATTAAGAAACATTAAAAAATAGTAGAA